>NC_086332.1:41039792-41345831 GCF_032445375.1 Bacillus rossius redtenbacheri
ACACAAACGTAAATTACTAATGGCAAAATTCAATATCACAGAATGCCACACATTATGACGCGACACGCACGCGTTTTAAATATCAAACATCAACCGTACCGCGGCACGTAAATTACAAAGTTAATAATAAATAGGCTTAAATACAAACGCATATACGAGTCAGCCTAGCTCCAGGGAAGAATCTACTTTAAACAAGACAATAATCAATTGACACGCATGTAGCGTCGCAAAGTAAAACGTCATTTACAGACGTGTCAAGTGGACACAAAAGCAAGCCCTTACCAGGCACGAGAAGCCTGAAAGAAACATGACAAACCAAAAGCATTTTTAATGTTATTAAAATAGGAAGAAAAAGAAAACTGTGATTAAACAAACCGAAATTCTAGGCGTACGGGACACGCCCACACCCTGCATAGCCTCGTGGTCGGTTGACGACTTCAGTGCGTAAGAATTACGTGACGACAATATCCACAAAAAATGATGTTTTAATTTTAAGAGTGGAATCGAAACAAAGGAGAAAACTGAAAAGGCACTTGAAGTATAAATTACTTTACTCTGGTGGAGCCACCGTGCACAAAACACACAAATGACGACATATGGAAATTACAATCACTTGGCCGTGCAAAGCCCGAGGTTCCCGTACTTACGTCTAGCGCAGGCGCAAGGGCGCATGCGGCAAGCACAGTGGGGCGGCACACATCATAGCACTGGAGTCGGCGCGGAGGGGAGGACAAGGAGTGGAGGGGAGGACAAGGAGTGGAGGGGAGGCGGTAATAGCACACGAGAACACATCTTACTAGCGGTGTCCTCTTCAGCTAGTCGTTCCCTTTCCGTGGCCAGGCATAAGTCATGACTTATTTTACTCGCATACAATGTTTAAGTGAGAGAATGCTAAGATGTCAAATTTATAGTTTGGTAATCCAGCACGCATAAATTGATATCAAATATCTTGCAATTTGATTGGAAAAAAAAATTGAAGAAAAAAAAAGAAGTTCTAGAACGTTTTAAAAGGAATTAAAACTGCAGGTAAGCAAAATATGTAATTTTTCTTATAATTTACAAAAAAAACAACTAATTTTTGTAGTTATAGTGTGTTGCAGCTAATCTGAACACTTGTATTCAACTTTTGATAATCACATGTGTCATCAATGACAGTGGCATATGCTCACCCCACTGACGACAGACTGCTCAGGACGGTTTGGTTCGAGTCCCGGCTCGGCCATATTAGTTTGTTCCCGTGTTCCCGATCCCACTCCGGGAACGCCGGATTGGTCGCTTGCTGCGCGTCGAGGTAGGTTATGCCACAGTTTGATAGAAATATCATTGCACCACGGGTCCACCTGCTAGCGACCACGCTTAAAGCCTAAATAAAATACTTATAATTGAAAACAATAATTTTATTTTTCCCCAGGGACGAGCTTTGAACATTAACCCAAAAGGTCATCAAGCGCGCAAGTTACCACAGCGCCATCAGGACTGATGTAAGTTTCTTGGCAGAATACGTATTATTCAACTGCAGTGCCATTTTTATAAAAGTTATTTTCAACCTTGGGTTTACTTTTTACTGTGATATTACATCTCACATAATTGAATATTTTATTTTGTTTCTCCCAACAATAAATGATAATTCTTTGTAAAATAACATTTATATTAATTGCTCTATGCAATAGTGCTTTGATTTTATGATGTAAAGGAAAAAGACAATCTTTTGATTGGAATTCTTTATTGTAAAGAAAAAAATGTTTAATGGTAGAACGTTTTATGATATCAGAAGTGTAAGGAAAATTAATTGCTGTTAATAAGACATTGAGGTAATGAAACGAAGTATTATTCTAAAGTACTGACTACGTAATTAAATATGAATGCACATCAAAAAAATGTGAAATACCGTTATAATTTGCTACGATGTGATATATGAAACTAACTGGAACTCAAGATATGTTAAAGTTAGTCAACTAACTATGTTTTAAGTAGTTGAACTACAAATACTTTTAATTCATATTCGACGGAGAACTTCGAGAAGGAGCTGATAAACTTTGAACTACACCAATTTAACTTCGTTCTACAATAGATGGTACTACAATTGTCTTTGAAGAGAAGTCGCCGCGATCGTCTGGAACAAGTCTGCAATGCAAATAACACGCCCGACGAGGACTGCTGCTGACGATTCCACTTTCTTCCATCGTGCTGTGAGCTGTTTCAACTCAGCTTGTACACATCCTATTGTACGTGACGTTTGAACAGCATCGTACATAATTGTCGATATATCCTTTGATTAATTTATTGTCCAATTTTATGTATCATCGAACGGTATGTACTCAAACTTAGTGTATTGTGCATGTAAATGTTTACTTCGAAAGTGTTTATGTCATTTTGTGATATTCCAAATTCCATCTCCACACATTGATATTATTCCTTCCCATATTACTTAATATTTACTTGTCTTGAACCAACTTAAATTGCCTTGTTGAATGCTTTGTTTGACCAATTTTAATGTCAATCTTCAGTTCATTTCTGTACTAACTAAACGCCTATTAGAGTACCCTAGAGAGAAAGAGGTTCTTGCAATTGCTTTACTCACACTGAGCTTAGTCAGAATAATATTGTTTGACTTAATTATATGATATACATCTATTAACCTACTCACTTGTATCACTAACTGAAACTGGCTAATCTCCACCGATGGAAATCGGAATATCGAATCTTATATTAGTATTATCTTAAAAGGTTATGTAAATAAGCATTTATGTGTTAAGATATTGCTGATCGACTATGATGCAGGAATTTGTATTCGTATGGTTGTAATGAAACCTGGACAGATAGTTGTTAAAAATATAGATCTGACAAAGTTAATATTTAGATTTCATGGTAGATTTGGCTGGACAGGTCAGTGATATACAGTTTATGAAGGTTAATTGGCGCCCTAGAATCCGGAAGTAATTTATTAACCTATACTCAAATTTTAATATTCAGAGTACATTTAAATATTGCATTAAACCGACCAAGTATATGATAGAAGTAGGTGTTGGTTTCTATGGGCTTTGACTTTTCAACTTTGATACGAATCGATAACAAAGTTGAAGATAAGGAGTTTCCATAGAAAGTGTCGCCGCAAAGTGGGGCCTTTTGACTATACGCTACACCTATATACGCTGTTCTTACATAACATAGAAAGTGGCGCCCAACGTGGGGCTCGAAGGGTTAGTACAGGTATTTACTGTTTATGGAGATATACTTTTTAAGAGGTAGCAGAGCGAACTCTAGGGCAGAATAGGAGTTAGGATTAAACGAGACAATGGAAGGTGTAGAGAACGAAACATATAGAAATGTAGGGGAGCTGGTAGAAGAGGAAAGGGAGGCGGAGAGATATGAGGAAGTAGAAATGCAGACTTAGCTACAAATCAGTCTGTAGGAATCGAACAGTTGTTTAAGTTCATGCAGGAAATGAAACGTGAAGCAGAGGAAAAAAGGGAACTAGAGAAACGCGAGGCTCAAGAATTACGTGACAAAGAGAAACGTGAGGCAGAGGAAAAAAGGGAACTAGAGAAACGCGAGGCACAAGAATTACTTGACAAAGAGAAACGTGAGGCAGAGGAAAAAAGGGAACTAGAGAAACGCGAGGCACAAGAATTACGTGACAAAGAGAAACGTGAGGCAGAGGAAAAAAGGGAACTAGAGAAACGCGAGGCACAAGAATTACGTGACAAAGAGAAACGCGAGGCACGAGAAATACGTGAAAGGGACAAACGCGAAATATTAGATAACATGGCACATTTAAATGCGTTCATGGAAAAATTGGCTGCCGACACTGAAAGGTTGCGCATTAGCATAGACAAAACAAATAAAGAAAACGACCATAAGTTTAGCTTGGTGAACGACCGACTTTTGGCCATAGAGGATACCATTCCAACAGTCGTGGAGGAACACAGAAATAAATTTGTTGATCAAGATAGGAAATGTAGTGATGCTAATATCATATTGAACAATAAAATAACTACGTTGGAAGTAAAAATGCAATAGGTAGAAAAGGAAGTACGATCGCATAATACCACGTGTATAGCTAGGACACCAGTAGTAGTTGATGCCAGTAATACACGAATAACAGAAAGTTCTAGCGTAGGAAGTATTTCAGGAGGACATATTACCGATGCTCCGAACAGTCATGTTGGAACACAAATAGTCACAGATTCACTGATAGCGTTACACCACCCGACAAAGAAATGGCTGGACGATGTACCGATATATGCGGGTAAAAGTACTGAGAATCCGAAAAGATTTTTTTTGAAGTTCGAAGAATACTGTAACATGTTTATGTTGACAGATCGCGAGAAATTAAAACTTGCCTTAAGCAAACAGCGTATTATTGGTGGGAAATAATACGAGAAACGGTAAATGAGTACTGTATGTTTCAGAATTTATTTCTACAACAGTTCTGGAATACGAAAATACAAAGCAATTTGAGGGTACAACTCTACTCAGAAAAGTTTGATCCTAAGAAAGGCCGTAACATTGAATCACACATTAGCGAAGTTTATGAAAGGACGCGATATATGGATCATCAAATGGAAAATGATGAATTATATAGCTAATATTGTCACAGTTACCTGTCGAATACCAACTTCATCTGTCAGGAAGACAATATTTAGGGATAGCCGATTTCAAAGAGCAGTTATTAATTTACGACCGACTAGAGAAATTAGATAAGCCGAATTCGCAGAAAGACATTAATGACAGTACCTACAATCAGCGTTCGGGACCTGTATATCAGCCTTGGCAGAATCGTAGGAACGATAACTGGCAACAACAGAATAAAACTAACGATCACACAAATCAACGACCGCCACTAGCGAATACTTTGAGGGTACAATACAACCATCCGTACCGAGATAATCGTAGTTACAGAGGCAAATACAAATTTTGGAATAATCATCGTCACAACCAGCAGGAAGACGAAAATGGTCAGTTGAGACGGCAAAGTTATGGATTCAGAAACACGCATGGTTAGGCAAGGAAACAGCAGTCACACTGGAAATAATAGTGAACGAGCCGAACAATCGCCTAAAACACAAGAACAGAGGTCGGAATTGCAGGGAAAATCACCACAATTTTCGTCGCAAGTGTATTACCAAACTAATGGTAGAAGGGACCAAAATGCTCACAATAATTCATACAAAGAGAACACAACGAACACCAATGTACAGCAGGGAAACCAATATCAAGAACAGCAGACTGATGTAAGTTTCTTGGCAGAATACGTATTATTCAACTGCAACGCCATTTTTATAAAAGTTATTTTCAACCGTGGGTTTACTTTTTACCATAAATATTTTATTTCACCAAATATATTCCAGGGTAGTTTCAGTATTATAAAGATTCATTTGGCACACCAATATGTTGTGGCATGTCCGCTTATTTTCAAAAGTGACTATATACGGGTTCAATTTGCTACACGTGGGTCCGTCATCTTGTTTAATCATTTCCGTTAATCGACTTACTTTCCTTTTTCACGAAATGACTCCTATCAAATACCGTATACCGAGAGCTAACATATTTACACATCAAAAATCCTTAGATGAGGAGTAATAATCTTTTTTAATTGTCGGTTTAAGTTTGAGAGCTAGGAAGGTTCTAAGACGGTAACCATTTTGATACTATATAGGAGTTTGCTTTGAATGTCCATTTAAAATTAAAATAATAAGTAAATGAATTTCTAATAATTATTTTTGTAACGTAAGGACTGATATGTAATTAGAAGTATGTGCTTTATTTATAATATTTTTTTTTTAGATTCTAGGGTTGATTATTTTTTTAAGTAGGCCTAAGTCCTTAGTTTGATGACGAGTCAAAACATCCTGTACTGGATGCTGAAGTTAGTTCAAAGATTCAGTATCTCGCAGGCCAAGTATTTGATCGATTATTTGAAGTAAAAATTTCTGAGTGCTCTCTAGGGTTACATTTCTTCCAAAACAAGAAGTTGACAACACATTATTATTATTATTAAATAATTTTCATAATATTTTACTTCCTGCAGCCAGTTTCGAAAGGCTGGAGTCGCGGGATAAAATTGACTTTTAAAATATTTTACGAAGCTTAAGTAGAGCGTTTAGATGAAATTTAAGTCACCCTGATAAAAGAAACAAGTGTTTAAAAGCATTAATTCGAGCTGCACAAACGTGGCGGAACTCACCTCACAAGAGGCAGGGAAGATAAAGAGTGGCAACTCAATACTGTAACTAACACTCTTATTTTCTTCGGAAATCCAGGAACTGTGCGGTATTTAGAATTAAACGTTGTCAACCTGGATTTTTATGTGGTCCTTAGTTTCCGGGAAAATTAACTATATTATTAAGATTTTTTATTTTCTACAACGCAACAACCAAAACATATGTTAAAAGGCTTTATCCTTTGTTTCAAAAATTAAAAACTGAATGGCTGCAAATAATGGGTGTTTAAATCATAATCATAACCTTAGTTTCTGTTGCAAAAAATACAAACTTTAACAAACTTTAAATGCCATGTCAGCCCACGTCTGCTAACCTTACCTTTGACACAGAATCAATATTTATGATACGAAAACAACATCTAAATACAATGTTCAAATATAATATTTAATTTAAAACATCCTTGGCACGTATTTCGTTTCTAACAAGCATATAAACGATTTTGTTTTAACAGCCATGCCTATTTCATTGCTACCAAAATAATTCAACAATGGCAAAAATTATTCCAAAGCATGATATTTTTGCCATTATATGTAATATGCCTTTCCATTAGTAAAACATTTCCATAAATTGTTAACTAAGAAAGTTTGTAAGATTAACGTTTTTATTGATTTTATTGCATTTAACTAATTTTATATCGTTTCCTTATACTTAGAAATTAATTTTTGATGTGTGCATTTCTCAACCGCACAGTTTTTTTAGTGACCATAGTCCGTCCCCCTTGTCGACAAACAGAGAGATAGAGAGAGAGAGACATGCTCTGGTATCCCATGGCCAGGGTTAAAGGGATGCATGGGAGGGGGAGGAGTGATTGGCATGGGAAGGGGAGGCAGGAAGGGAAGGCAGCGGTCGGGTGTCGTGGCAGCGCGCCAGACGCCCAGGTGGTGGCCAATCAATGGCTCGCAGTGTTGCCAGGAGACGGGTGTCACGTCAGGAGTACTTCCCCCCTCCCTTCCCAAGGATCAACATGGCCCTGGACTCGTTACCACCTCGGGGGAGAAACTGTAGTTGCCGAGACTGAGATGTAGTTTTTTAATCTTTATATTAAATTATTATATTTTTCTTCTTCTTTTTTTTTTTTTTAACTTTGTATTCTTATGTGTCACATGAAAGAGCTGATATGGTTGGAGCATGTAATGATTCACATTGTATTAAGAGTAGCCTCGCATGCTAGGAGCCATTTTATGTAGTTTTTTTTTTTGTGTCAATAAACTACTTACATTACAAACCAAACACTTTGGATTTGAACCTCCCGCCCGAGTTGTTTTGGCTAGTAGTTATGGGCCCACCCGACAGATAGCGTCACATGTCGCGCCAAACGTGGTTTCAGTTTCCACTGTAAGAGTCGCAGTTCCATATCTATCTAAATGTTCTATGATTACTGCTTGCATTGGACGGAGACCAGGAAGCGCTAAAGTCGACTCTGGCTTGCGCATTGAGGCCCCAGTAGCCAGTGGCGGATCTAGGATTTTGGTTTGGGAGGGGCTTGACCCAGCTGAGGCTAGGCTTTATCAAGACAAACACTAAAACAATAGTGGACCCAGATGGTTTTGGAGGGGGCTTGAGCCCCTTAGCCCCCCCTCTGGATCCGCTACTGCCAGTAGCCTCTACAGACAAGGCAGCCATCTGGCAGTTGGGTTGCATGTATCCACGAGGCCCTGTAGTTTCATAGATGGAACCTGTGTAACATGGTTCATGGCCAGGGCCGCAACTAGGGGGGAGCAAGCGGGGCATACGCCCCGGGCGCAAAGCTGTGGGGGCGCCGAAATCGCTTGCATTGTAATTCCTACTACAACTGGTAACTGGTAAAAAGTTTAACTTGCATGCCAGGAATGTCTAATCTGATATCCAATATAACGTCTCAACATATTTAATGAACAAGTCTAGTGATTATACGGACTACTTTATGGACATAGTGGGTTCATGCATGAAAGGTACAGTAGCACAGAAACTGTTACATGTAGGTATGGAAGATGCTTAAATAGCACCATTTTTCCGTGGGAGGGCCCCCGGACCCCCTGCTTTATTGGTGTGGTATGTGCAAAAAAAGAGGGGGGGGGGGGGGGGTCCCTCATGAATCCATTCATGCCCCGGGGTGCCAGAGACTCTAGTTGCGGCCCTGTTCATGGCTCGTGCTCTTTACGGTCCCTTCCCAACACTGGCATGTTTTGCTGGCATGAAATAGTCCAGATCATGAACGAGTTTCAATATTTAACTGTAAACTAGTTAAATATGTACACATACATTACAGGCACTGCTTGAATTAGTTATTAGAAGCATTCACTTTAGTTGGGGGCGTACACACATGAAATCCTAAAAATTTAACGAAATCTATCATTCCTACCAACAAAAGGAAAGAATTTTAAAGATTTGAGCGGGAAAAGTGGTTATATCCATTCGGTCCCACCCCCCCCCCCCCCCCCCTTCTCACTCTCCAGCAAAATAAATTATTCGTACGCCCATGGCTTGAGTTGCTGAATAACAATTGAATCTTCTAGAACGTTTATTTAAAGAAAAGTAAGGATATGTCATGTCATGTCATATCATGTTATATACCATGTCAAGTCAGGCCAGGCCAGACCAGTCAAGGCCAGGCCAAGCCAGTCCAAGTCATGGCAAGTCATTTCAAGTCTTAAATGCATGTCAGCATTTTGTTTTCTAAATATTTTTAAACTGGTGCATTGCTTATTATATTATTATAGAGATTTTAAGGTTTTGTTTGTTAAATTTATTTATGAAATCTCTGAAATGTATTTACGCACAGAGATTTTGACAATTAAATGTTTAAATTTTAATTTTTAAAAAATTATTCTCTCAAACACGTGTATATTTAGGAAGGAAAAAAACCCTGCAAGTATTGACGCTTGGTGTGAATGTAACAGTAAGAAACATTTTATATACGTACAATAGTTTATTTTTGGTTGTAACGCTGACAAAAACCGTACGTTCACAATAACGCGATGTTTTGCTGTGGCATCGCCATCTTGGCATCGCGCCGTTGCACTATTGTTCATCGCTCGTTAAGCACTACATGGACAACGTATTTTGAATGGGTATACCACACAAAAAAAAATTGCCACTTCTAAATAAATTTTTCAAACTTCTTGCAGCGCTCCCCTTCCCCTACTTCCTCTTCCGGTTCACTTATCGCGCATGCTCCTTACCTACGCGGTCTCGCTGACAGTTCGCAAGACTTTGACCTACACTATAAACAGGTTTGGCAAAACTATTTAGAGTATAGCTCAATTTTTCTTTGATTGAAAGAAAAAAAAAATACTCATTGTTTGTAAACTTATTGGTAGCGTCGTAGTGAATATGTACAAAAACTAACTTTGATGCACGGAAAAAAAATCGTAAAAAAAGGTCCTACCTACTCGTGTTTCTAGTGAGCAAATTGCCATAACTTAACATTTATTTGAAGTAGAATCTTGATTTACATTTTTCCTGTAGGTACTTGTACTACTGCTTTCTTAATGTACATTCGAGTACATCCGTCGTCGTGAATACAAAATAAATATTTTCTGCAATAAAATAATTAAATGGTCACTAAAATGTTATACCTATTCTAAGCAAAAGTTAATGGGCAATGGTCAAAGCTGCATCCAAAAACGTAAGTATGTATAAAAAAGAGAAATCATGATCCGGTTCAAATAAATTAAAGTAAATAAATTATAGGCTGCGTTTAAAAATAATTAATAAAAAATAAAAATTCAGCTCTTAACTAGAAAACAAAAGCATAAAAATTCAAATATTTTACCAATTTAAAAATTGTAAAATCAATGACAAATCAATGGGCGAAAATTTTACAAAAATCTACGAATCAATGTTGCTCACTTTGAAATTTTGGATTTAAGAGCCCCTATACACTATTGCCATATTGTTTTATCTTTATTTAGTCAATTTGGTAGTATTAAAATAGAAATATAAAACCTAGCACAATCCATGAACTTTAAATAGATTAACATGCTATCTATAGGAAAAATTAAGGAAACCAGAATTTTTATGGTCTGTCACTATTGTATCGTCAGCAAGTCACTGGCATCTCAATGTTAGGGTAGCGGAATCAATATGAGCTCTTGTCTGATACAATAAGTCTTTCAGTTAGGGAAAGTGGCATTGCAGTGGTGTAGAGTATTTCTCATTGCACATTTGTTTCATTCCCATTTATATTCCACTACTACACCGCCATCTCACTTCATTTAGGCTGGTCAGACAAGTTACTCGTTTAGAGAGGACAGCCGATTCCAGTCAAGTCTCATTTATGTAGACCTGGTGTGAAATGGAAAACAATATGCCGATTATAAAGCTATATGATGAATTTGTATTAAGACTGCATTGTTTCATATTTAGACCCTCTGTAAATTAGTATATGAGTGTTTAAGAAGAAAAAGACATTAATTATAATACTGTTGATTAATTAATTATAATACATTAATTATAAAACTGTTACATGTCTTTTGAGAGTTTTCAAGCACACCTTTTCTTTCTTGCAAATGTCCAAATCACAAGCACCAGCCATATATACTATAGCATTGAATAAGGAGAAAAGTACATCACAATACGAGCACAGGTCAAGTCTCATAGCTGTTCATTATGTTAATACATTTTTCCAGTGCAACCTACAAGTAGGAATTTTCTATTATAATATGTTCAGTGTATTGTGTATAGGTATATTTGATTTTTATTTTATTTCTATAACATTTGTTTGAGATTGAATGTAATTTTTTCTTGTGTTTATCAAGTGTTTTAAGTTAATGTAATACCACATGATTATCTAGACTGCGGATACCAAACACAATAAATAACAGTGTCGTGATTTTTAAGAATGTCAACATCTGAATGCAATAGAAAACCACACCCAAATTATCAAGACATTGTTCAAATACAGATAAAGACATCGATGGACAAGTGCTCATTTTTGATACTCAAAAACAAAATTAAAGTGGCCATAACACAATGAGTTGTGAAAATTATATTTTAAAATGCTCAGTAATCATATCTCCTCTGCAAGTGGGGTTTGGTTGTTATGGATTAAATAAATATTAGCATACTTTCTGTGCTGGAGCTTAAGGAGATCACATTCAGATAGCTTGGGGAGCCTCAATTTAATTTATTAATTGCAAGACGACATTGTCATTGTATTAATAATGGAACCTTTGTGCATTAGCTTGTCCCATTTTCCCCATGTAGGGCCTACTGATGTAGATGCATGCCTGCCTGCCACTATATATCACATTCAAATTCCCCATTAAAATAAAATGCATTGGACAGGAACCATGGACGCCAGTGCTGGGCTTCCTATGACATTCATATAAGTTTCATTCAATTTGCAAGCATACTGAAGACTTTTATTTCCAGTTTACTTTTGTGGCCATAATTTGTTTTAGAATAAGAAAATATTTTTTAGCCTAAATTAATGTTAGGCATGTCTGGTACGCTGACCTGGGAAAACATCTTATGTATAATTAGATTAATTAAATTATTTCTTTAACTTGGTTCATATATTTATATATTTAAATTTAGCTCAGTAGGGTGGAGAATATGGTTTCATTAATTTACATGAATTGTTGGATTTTGTCGGCAGGCCTTTTTAATCTTAATATGATAGAAATTATAAACAAATTTCTAATTGATTTTTCAGCAATTGTACAAGCCAAATTATTAAGTAATAAAATCAATTATATTTACATTAAAAACGACAAAAATTTACATTCGATTCCCTACCAGAGCACATCTTTAAAATAATCTCTAACAAAATAATATTACAATATCTATTTTTTTATATAATCCAAAGATGACACATTACAAAGGACAAGCAAAACTTGACGAAAACAAGAAAATACGAATAAGATCATTCCTATCCACCGATTAACACTTTCTAAGGGGTCATTATGCACAGAGTGATCAAGAGGATGTGTACGAGGGCATGCTGTGATGAATTGGAACACAGTCACTGCACTTCACTGCGACCACCTGAACAATGCAGCAGTAACATTAAGGTATCAATTAAAGTGAAATATTGTTTTAAATTATAAATTTACCCTCAATCATCCTAATTTCCAGAGGTATTTTAGGTCAGATGATACATTTTATATTTCAGAACATTTATGGAAATTTTCGGTTAAATGTTTCAGAAATATTGATGGGACATTAGTGAAAACATTTCAGAAAGGTTACTATTTGATGTTTCAGGGAGGTTTTATTGTAATATTTCACAGAACGGACATTTTGACGTTTCTGAAATATATCTAAGATGTTTCAGGTAGGTTGGAAAATGTTTAAAAAATGTTACAAAGTTATTTTTACTGAGCGTCACCGAGATGCAACCATAACTCGTGTGGGCCAAGGGCCGACTGACGTATGGGTAGCCTAAGTTTCACAGGTCTAGATCACATGCCCATTCGGGCGTGTTTGTATATTTTCGGATTTATTTCCTGTTGTAAAAAATTTCTTAGGCTATTCCTGATGCGCAGCATCACCAACTCCTACTAACTTCACACGCACTATTCTCTCTCTCTTGCATGCACACACACACAAACACACACACACACACAACGTGAAAACCTGGCAGCGCGAACATTTAAAAAAACTAAGTTGCTAAAAAAATTAAATTATTAACTCTATGTTCATACAAACAATAATAACTAAAATATAATTCCAATTACTAAGCACAAGTTCTAGCAGTCGGTGTTCACTGCTTACACAACCTTGCAGTACCTTATGCCAACTATTAGTGCTCCTCGAATCAGCACAGAACGCTATAGCGCATCGCCGCCTCGCCCCGAGCGTGTGCGATGTGAATGCACCTGGGTGCAGGGCGGTGCAACGCCTCGAACATAAGCTGCCCCGCCTAATCGACCGTCGCCCGCACGATAGTCGACCACGGGGGACTGTGAGGTGACCTGATTATCTGGACTTTGTATTTAACTTTCAGCGCTCTTAAAAACAATGTTAATTGAGTAATGGCTATGATTAAATTTTATTTGTAATTCTGGACTTTAGCGTGATCAGGTGACGTGCATGGCCTGGGATTACTTTTGCACACGACACGTTTTCGCGGGAGCGAGGCTGGGGAGTCGTGCGGACGTCACAGCCATCGCCAGTTGATCACCGCCCTCCAAGGAGACGAGTCGCGAGTCGCCCGCGGAGCCTCTCGACCTCCGCCATTGCCATCTCTACCAA
This sequence comes from Bacillus rossius redtenbacheri, assembly GCF_032445375.1. Lineage (NCBI taxonomy): Eukaryota > Metazoa > Arthropoda > Insecta > Phasmatodea > Bacillidae > Bacillus > Bacillus rossius. Next base: position 41,053,196 of record NC_086332.1, read on the forward strand.
AATTGCGTGAGTTTTAAACCCATCAGCTCCGAGCCTCACGGACAGTCCGGCTAGTCGACCTGAGTTCACCCTTACTTAATTCGTGCTCATCACCGGAACTCCCAGTGTTACTTAAATACTGTTTAAGGTTAGTGGAGTGTGAAGTGTGCACGGAACATTAGGGTAGCGCGGCACAAGCCCATCAGAAACGTGGCCTGTAGAGCGCAGCGTCAAGTAAGCGGGCCATGCACGACGCAGCGCATGTATAGCGTGCCTTATAATAAAACACTTTAAATTGAGCCTCCACGTATCTTTTACAACGCCCGTAGCATAGCGTCCCTGGTGGCTAAAACAGCCGGGGGTAACTCTGACAGAACGACCCTTACTGACTGCCGAACACGTGGCGACGTCACGCCCTGAGTCAAGAGTCTCGGCTACGCACTAGCACGTAGTTAATATTGCTATTTGGTGCCAAAAAGCAACTCCACCCCCTTAACATCACCTCGGCAGAAGGCATAAGGCGTCAAATGGCGCCCACCTAGTGTGGCAACATAACAACGCCGCAAACGCCATCCGAATCGCAGAAAATCTGGCAGAGTTACGCGTAGGAACAGCACAAAGGGTTGAGAAAGCGCGCGTAGACGTGCAGGCGCCGCGGAAAGGGACGCTCCGGGGTAATCAGGCCACACCACCCCCCTCCCACCCACAGATCGTTCGCTCACTCCCTCCTGCATTCCACGATTCCACACCACCCCCCTCTCGCGCGCAGATCGTACGCTCAACCCCTCCCGACAAACCCCTCACAGGAGAGTGGACTGCCCCGACCGATCGCGCGCCGAGGATAAACGAGCGCGCCCGAAGATCACCGAGACGCCAGAGTATGTCACCAGCCGCGGCCGCGTAAACAACCACGAGGCACGTGCGTGCAGGCAAGAACGCTCGGTCGTAAGCGCAAGGGGGCGCACCCCCGGATTTGCCCGCGCCCGCCACCGACGCTTCAACCCGACGCTCGGGTCGGACAGACGCGGATAGCCAATGGACAAGAGGCCGGACATAGCCATCACCATGGAGAGCTATTGCGCCGGGTGCGGCAAGCCGCACACCACCAGCCATAGCACCGGTGAGTACCCCCACCTGTACTGTACGTGCGAAACGGTATGCGTCAAGACGGAGGGGCAGCCCAGAACCCAAGCGGGTCCAAAGTGCGCCACTGTCCACTGTCTCGGTTACCGAGGCGAGGTAGCGAAATGTCAGCAGTGCGGAACAATTAAACACCGCGCATGCGCAGATGCGCTGGAATTCGTAAATTTCCGGGACGGACTTTTTCTGTGTGGGGGTTGCGAGCGACGCGCACAAGGGCACACAGGGGGTCAGCTAGCTACCACGTCCCGCCCCCCCCCCCCCCTTCGGGCCTATTACCCTCCCGGAGTTCGCGGACCTCAACCACGAGGATCCGCGCGTGTTTTTGCGAGCATGCGAGGCGAGGCTCGTGTGGCACCAGATACCGCGGGAAGAGCAGGCGGAACGCGTGAACGCGAAGCTGCGCGGGGGGGGGGGGGGGCGTGAGTGGTGGGCCCAGGCGGGCAGCTACGACACAGACTGGGAGGACTTCACCCGCCAGCTGGAGGCATTCTTCAATGACACCCGAACCCTGAACACATGTCGGAGTGAGATGTTCAGCCGTTGCCAAGGGGACGAGGAGGCGGTAGAGACATTTGTTTATAACAAGCTCAGACTATACCGCCGCCTAACACCTGGGGTCCAACTAGCGACATACTTCCCTTCATAGTGGAGCTAGTGTCCCCCGAACTTGGTCCATTCTTGCGCGAAGCAATGACTTGCGGGCCGGACGTCCACCAAGGGGGCGACGCAAGCAGAGGACGAACGTGCCATAGTGCCGTACACAGGCCCGCCGCCGCCGAGGGGCAAATACCGGCCCACCGACCCGTCCACGATGGGGGAGGGGATGCCCCAACCGGGCCCTCCTCAACGTGTTGCGGTACATACGCGTCGCGTCGACCACCGCGGGGGAACACAAGGCGCCCAGGACAGCTGGCCACCCCGCTGCTGCTACTGGGTGACAGATCAGTACCACTGGCACACGGTGTGCCCGACCCGCGAGGCAATCTGGCGAACGCGAGGGGGCGAGGTGAAGCTCCCAAAAACTCCGTCTAGGGGGCGGTGACGCAGCTGGCCACCACCCCCCAATTAGCCGCCCAGCTCCGCCGAGAGACGCACCCCGGCGCCGCGGAAACACCCAGCTGCCGCTCCGCCCACCTATCGCAGCTGGGGGGGGGGGCCGCATCACCTGTTCGCGATGTTCGCGGCCCGCCCCAGGTCGCTGGCGAACGACGCCGCCCACCTGGCGTCGACGATGCCCCCGCAAGCTGCTGCGGGGGCCACACAGCTGCCATCTCACCCACCTGGCGCGGGTGGGGGCGGCTCACCTCACCCGTTCGTGGCCTGCCCCAGGTCGACGGCGAGCGATGCCGCCCACCTGGCGTCGGCGCCGCCCCCGCACGCTGCTACAAGGGCCGCTCAGCTGCCATCTCACCCACCTGGCACGGGTGGTGGCGGCCCGCCTCACCCATTCGCGGCCTGCCCCAGGGCGCCAGCGAGTGATGCCGCCAACATGACGTCGACGCCGCCCCCGCATGCTACTGCAGGGGCCACCCAGCATCGACCTACCCACTTGGTGCTGGTGGGGGCGGACCGCCTCACCCGTTCGTGGTCTGCCCCAAAAGTCCGGCGAGCGACGCCGCCCACCTGGCATCGGTGTCTCCCCCGCACGCTGCTGCAGAGGCATCGCAGCTGCCGTCTCACTTATCCGGTGTGGGTGGGGGCTGCTCGCCTCACCCGTTCGCGGCCTCCCCCAGGTCGCCGCGAGCGACGCCACTCACCTGGCGATGGCACCGCCCCCGCACGCTTCTGCAGGGGCCACCCAGGGGTGTCGGCCCAGGCTGGGCCGAGTGGGGCCCGAGGCTGTTGCTCTGATCCGCATCCTGGTGGAGCTGAACTGCCAGCCCATCACCATGCTGGTGGACACCGCGGCCACGCATACCTACGTTGCTGCCCATTTCATCCCTGAGGCGGACCTGGTGCGGGAGGTCGACATCATCCAGCTGGTCACCACTGGGGTCAGCATGTTCACGACAGGGCGTGCCCAGGTAAGGGTCGGCATAAGGGAGTAGCACCAGTGACGACCTGATCCTGGGGCTGCCCTAGTTGGAGCAGGAGGACACCACGGTCTAAGTCCGGGGGAAGCGGGTCCATGTGGGGACCAGGGGCCAACGGACGGTATATGGACTCAACTACAGGACCCCGCCGCAGCGGGGCGAGCCCCTCCACCTGGTGGACCTCCGCCATGGTGTACCCCCGTACATGTGCCCATGTTCAATGCGGTCTTGGGGCAGCAGCCACAGGTGTTTGCCGCCACGGACCTACTGCACCGCACCACTATCACAGAACATTGCATACCAACCATACCACACCGGCCCCCTTTCGAGAAGTCGTTTGGATTTGCACCTCGCTAGCGGCTCGCTATCAGTGATCAAATCACAGAGATGTTAGAGGATGGCATCATCGAGCCAACAGAATCCCCATACAACTGCCGGATCGTCATGGCTGGCAAAAAGGATGGATCTCTCCGTTTTTGCATTAACTTCAAGCCCGTCAACGACATCACCATCCAAGCACCACCACCCCTCATTAACATCACTGAGGCACTCACCAGGCTGGGGGACGCCCGCATCTTTTCGTCTCTCGACCTCAAGTCGGGGTACTGGCAAGTCCCAGTACATCCCGAGGACCGCCCCAAGACAACATTCACGGCTCCCGATGGGCGGTGCTTCCAGTTCTGTGCGATGCCGTTCGGGCTGATAGACGCCCCGCGACGTTCCAGACCATGATGGTCCGCGTCCTGGACGGGTACATCAGCGAGTTTGCCACCGCGTACCAAGACGACGTGATGATCTGGTCACGGACGTGGGAGAACCATGCCCACCATCTCGCGCTGGTCCTCGAACGGCTCGCCACACACGGACTCACGTGCTCGCCGCCCAAGTGTCACAATGGTGCCGCTGAGCTGGAATTCTTGAGGCATATTGTCAGCGCCGAGGGATTCCGGCCCATTCCCACCCAGCTGGACCTCATCGACATCAAACAGGCACCCCGCACCAGGAAGCAGCTCCAGAAACTGATGGGGCTGCTCAACTGGTTGCGGTCGTTCAAACCCCATTTCGCCACAATCACAGCACCCATGACCGACCTCCTATCGCCCAAGTCAAAGTTCCGGTGGACGACCGCCGCCGAGCAGGCCCTGGCCGCGGTCAAGCAGCGATTCAGAGAGTGCCACACTCTATCGCGCCTGGACCCAGACGAACCCATCTTCGTCCAGACGGACACCAGCCAAGAGGGCATGGGGGCGGTGCTCTACCAGGAAGGGGGAGATGGAGAGCGGCGAGTGGCTTAGTGTGCCAGCGCCAAGTTCGGCCCCGCAGAACGCCGCGATCATGTAAACGAGGGGAGGCCGTTCACCCTGCGCACTGATAGCCAGTGTCTGCGGTGGCTGAACTCCGCCCAGGGGCGGAAGTCCAAATTTACCTGCTGTGCGCTCATGCTCCAGAGCTTTGCATTCCGCGTAGAACACGTCCCTGGGCGAGAGAACCAGCTGGCAGACGAGCTGTCCCGTCACCCTGACCCAACTACTGTCTTCCAGGACCCCCAGGGATGGGAGGAACTCCTGCCACCACCTCACCCGCCAGCCAGCGGCACCACAGCACCCGCGCCAGCGGCCCTCTACGCCATCCAGCGGGTGAACCCTAATACCCAGGCAGACACAAGAGCCACCCTACTCGCCCTAATGGAGCATGTGAGGCAGGCCCAGGTCGACGAACCCGACATGCAGCGCAACCTGGCCGCGTGTGGGGAAGGGGTTCAGCCCCATCAGCGTAGTCTGGACGGGGTTTTGCAGAATCGGGCCCCAGGTGATATGGACAGATGGCAGATCCATGTGCCCCCTGAGGCGAGGCAAGGGGTCCTTCAATTTTTTCACGACCATGATCTGGCCGGCTACCCAGGGGCTGAACAGACCCAACATGCACTCCGAAAGCTGTTCCACTGGTCAAGGGTAGCGCGGGATGTCCGCATGCACATACGCAGCTGCCAACCGTGTTAGCAACGCAAGGCGTGCAGTGCGGACAGGGTAGAACAGCACCACCCCCGACGACCAGAGGAGCCCTTCCATACTTTGGCCCTCGACGTCATGGGGCCCTATCCCCGCACGACCCGGGGAAAGCGCTTCCTCGTTGTGACCACCGATGTATTCATGCGATGGTCAGAGGCGTTCGCCGTGTCTAATGCACGCGCAGGGACGATAGTGGCCCTCCTGGACAGCGAGGTGTTCCCCCGTTACAGGTACCCAAAGACGCTACTGACAGACAACGGTACCCAGTTCACAGGGAGATGTTCGGTGGCAGACTGCCGATGCTGGGGAGTTTAGCATCACACTACCTCGACGTACCACCCGAGGGCGAACTCAATGGACATCAAAGTTCAGTTGCACCTCCGTCTGGGGGATGATCACTCGAAATGGGAGTACACCTGCCTAAGTTGCTCTACTGCCTGCGCCGGCGAGTCAATGCCGTTACCGGCCATTCCCCCGCAGAACTGCTCCACGGTCAGAACCTCGCCCTACCGGGTGAGCTGTGGGTCGCCGAGGCAGCAGGGGCAGTCACCCGCCCACCAGCCATTGACCTAAGGGAAGAGGCACGATGGCACCAGGCCCAGTTCCTGGCCACCCGAACCCCACAGTCAACCACTCCTCCAACACCACTGGAGCCAGAGCAGATGGTCTATGCCCGGTGTCACCACCTGTCATCCGGCGGGAAGAACTACTGCGTGGGGCTAAGCCCCAAGTGGGCGGCCCCCCGGGAGGTCTTGCGACGCCTAGGCCCCACCACATACCTCATCAGACTCCCAAATGGTAGGGCCAAAAAATCCACAGGGACGACCTGCGTCTCGTTTCCACCACTGAGGATCCCTCTGAGGGTAAGGAGTGCCCAAGGGCCCCCACCCCAATGCACCAGCCTCACGTGCCATGTCACCAGTCGGCCAATCACCCTACCACCAACGCACCACCATGGACACCACATCGCCGACATCACCACCCCCGTCACCAGCTCCTCATCCTACGCAACCTGCCACGCCACCAGCCACACCACCACTCACCACCTCACCCGCCGACACGCAGGATGTATGCCGGCCCACCATCATAGCTGACACACCATCACCGATGTCACTGTTCGCATCACCAGTCACACGCCCCACATCACCCACCATGTCACCGGTCACGACTTCCCGCCATCTTAGCCAAAGTGCGAGGAGCGAGCTAAGGGGACTTGGGCATCTGATTGACAGGTTGGACCCCAGAGGCGAATGCCCCAGCGGGCCAACTACCACGACCACTCAGCCATGCCCCCTAGGTATTTTACCCCCCCGACCAGCCTGAGGTCAGGCAGTCCCACCTAGTGTGCAGAGCGCCGACGAGAAGATGCTGCGGGGGTAGCAGCCAAGAGGTACCCATTGTTCCTTCTGGCAGGGGGGAGGGTGGTGACCAGACTGCCCCCGGAGTGGGAGGGGGAACTGTTAGTGCCGAGGGACCACGACAGTCCACCCGAGTCCGCCAAAATCCGGGGCACCTCAGGGAGTTCATTTGGCGCCCACTATGACCACCAGTAGACCGGAAACCACACCCCGACGTATCCCGCCTCAGTGTCAAGCCTCTGCTTCCCCTGTTCGCCCAAAACCCAGCAGCCCTGGGACCACCCCCCAAGGCAGTGTCGGCCTCAGTGCAACGAGGCAATGCGTGTGATCGGGGCGTCGATGAACATAGCGGCCTCAGGAAAAGGGGGGCATTTGATGCCAACCATTAGTGCTCCTCGAATCCGCACAGACTGCTATGGCACATCGCCGCCTCGCCCCGAGCGTGTGCAACGTGAACGCACCTGGGTGCAGGGTGGTGCCACGCCTCGAACATAAGCTGCCCCGTCTAATGGACTGTCGCCCGCGCGATAGTCGACCACGGGGGTACTGTGAGGTGACCTCATTATCTGGACTTTGTAATTAACTTTCAGCACTCTTAAAAACAATGTTAATTGAGTAATGGCTTTGATTAAATTTTATTTGTAATTCTGGACTTTAGCGTGATCAGGTGACGTGCATGGCCTGGGATTACTTTTGCACACGACACGTTTTCGCGGGAGCGAGGCTGGGGAGTCGTGCGGACGTCACAGCCATCGCCAGTTGATCACCGCCCTCCAAGGAGACCAGTCGCAAGTCGCCCGCGGAGCCTCTCGACCTCCGCCATTGCCATCTCTACCAGAATTGCGTGAGTTTTAAACCCATCAGCTCCGAGCCTCACGGACAGTCCGGCTAGTCGACCTGAGTTCACCCTTACTTAATTCGTGCTCATCACCGGAACTCCCAGTGTTACTTAAATACTGTTTAAGGTTAGTGGAGTGTGAAGTGTGCACGGAACATTAGGGTAGCGCGGCACAAGCCCATCAGAAACGTGGCCTGTAGAGCGCAGCGTCCAGTAAGCGGGCCATGCACGACGCAGCGCATGTATAGCGTGCCTTATAATAAAACACTTTAAATTGAGCCTCCGCGTATCTTTTACAACACCCGTAGCATAGCGTCCCTGGTGGCTAAAACAGCCGGGGGTAACTCTGACAGAACGACCCTTACTGACTGCCGGCCACGTGGCGACGTCACGCCCTGAGTCAAGAGTCTCGGCTACGCACTAGCACATAGTTAATATTGCTAGTTGGCACCCAAAAGCAACTCCACCTTATTAACATCACCTCGGCAGAAGGCATAAGGCGTCAACCTCTGTTCATGTTTGGTAACAACATTCCATATCTATCTCAAAAGAATGAGGTCAGCGCCATCACACGTTAAATTACCATTGTATTCTCCCAAATAGTAAGTTTCACTATCACTGTCTACAATTAACCTCGCCTGATTTCTTGCCATTTTCTTTTCTGTTGCTTGTTAGTTCCAGGATAACAAAAATGCCAGCAGTTCATCCAAGGTAAACTGTACTTAAAGTAATATTTCAAAGTCAGACGGTAACAGTTGGGTCGTAAAACTAAAATAAAAGCTATCCTGAAATTAAATTTTATTTAGGCTTTGGTTTAATCTTAGTTCATGAAACAGAGTCTTAACAGTAATCACATTTTGTTTAGCCCACCTGTTTTTCGCTCCTTGCCAGAAGGCGTAGTGACTTTAGAGTTTAGAATCTATATTTGACAACCATTCTTTAACTTCTTAGCTATTTTGTATATTAAACTATAAAATCACATTTTAAATGTTATAAATTGGGGGAAGAATGAATTCTAGAAGTTATGTCTTGCAGCTGTACTGAAAATTAGCTTGACCAACTAGTTTTCTACTGCCTAATTATCTGAGATATGTCAAAAATGAAAATCAGCCTATGTGAAAAAAAATCTAAAGTTGTGGATATCTATTCTCTTTTATTTAAGATTTTTTTATTACATAATATATTTCCTGAAAGTAACAAAACATGGTAATGTATGCCGACCTCCGTAGCGTAGTCGGATGCACACCGGCTTACGGTGCGAGGGGTTCTGGGTTCGAGTCCCGGGTAAGGCATGGGTGTTAATTTACAGTAAAAGATTTGATTGCTACGATATGATAAAGATTGTAATGATTTAGTTCTGGTTGTGGGCGAAAGCCGTTAACCATACAAACAACTAAAAAAAAAAAAAAAAAAAATGGTAATGTATCTTTCTGTTAACGTCTTTGTAATTTGGGGAAATTTTGAAAGAGGTATGAGAGAATTTTGTTTCGGAAATCTTGGCGAAATTGATTTTAAAAGATAATTAAAAAAAGTTTGTTGTCATCCTGGCTCCTGGTTATGTTTTGGAATGTTAATGATGTATTAGAAGGATTTTAGCTTTCAAGGTAGACAGGGCGCCTTCTTTGATCGAGGTTGTGGTAACTTCATTGGAATACAATACTTGGAGTTGCAGAAAATTTTGACGATGCAGGTGAGTAGGCCTACTAGTAGGTTATTTTAAAAAGTAATTTTTAAATTTCTAATTCTAGAGCAAAAATAGAAATAGAATAAACTTTAGTTTAAGCTAGTTTTCTATTAACTTTAAATATCACAAGCAGAGATGACTAGCTATAATGTATAATCGAGTTTACCTTCCTACCATCAATTTAGTTTGATATTTTCAAAACAAATCAAATCCAATCCAAATTAATGTCACTGTATTAACTTGTTTCCAATAAAAAAAAAAAAAGGTTTTTTTTTTTTTTTTTTATATGAAATACCATAACATCAGGTTAATTGTGATCAGGACAAGAATATGGAATCAAGGCGTTTTAAGTACAGTGTTATAAAAATGCAATGTGGAGTATGATATATGTATCCTTCGTTAGAGTTGATAATTTAGAATTTAAGTTGTTTAGAAATTTTTTTACAGTGCATGTTAATCTAAACATAGAAAGACACTATTATTAAATTTTTTTATATGCATAATATGTTTTCTTATCTTGCAAGTTTTATAAATACTGGTTGGTATTCAAAAATAGCAATATTTGGTCTTTTAATTTTCATAAGGTTTGCTCATTACCCAAGTGTAGTAAATGCATAAAATAACTAACTAAACGGTATATTGTTGCATGCTGGCAGTGGTGGCAGTACACTTTGCATGGCCCTGATTTTGGATAGGGTCCTTAATATGGGATCTGGAGGTTACGGAATAGCCCTCAGGAAAAAAAAAAGCTTCCGGAAGTCCCATCACCGAAAAATTTGAAAATTAAACTCTCTTAAACAATGTTTTTAAGCCAACATGGAACTTAAATTTCGACGATGGTTTTGCTCAATCCTACAAAATTTTAATATAATTTCCTATCACATAATATTCGGTTAGGTTTTATAAATATTGTTACGAACGTGAGCAAGGCCGCAACACATGTAGGTGCACAGCTTGTTGACATCATGTGGTCGCACAACATTAGACGTTCCGCGCACACCTGGGTCGCTGCTTTCCCTCCCTCCAGCCCTCAGCTCCCCACGCCGCGCTGTTAGTTTGACATCCGAAACCTGACAGCTGCGGAGTTGCGCGAGCAGCCGACACGTGTTTCGAGAGATTTCTGCCGTCAGGTCGGCGTGGAATGACGTTACTGGCCCCAGCCCAGCTCGTGATTTCTGGAAGGCACCTGGGCTGATATATAAGACGAGGACGCCGGCCTCAGTCAGGGAGAGTTCAGTTGGAAGTATTTCCCGCGGCGGAGTTTCCGGGACGATAGTGCCGCAGGTGCGGCAGAGTGGCGAAGTCCTTGGACGAAGGTTCCAGGGCAGTGAGTAAGTCAGTTCAGTGGAGTCGGGAATTTTCCCGTGGCGGAGTTTCCGGGCGACAAAGCGGCGAAGTCCCTGAACAAAGGTTCCAGGGCGAAGATTTCAGTTCCGGGTGATAGTGTCGCGGGCGCGGCGGAGTTCCGAGCGAGGCGTCAAGTGGTTCCTTGGCAAAGGCAAGTGCGACGGCGGTGGCAGAGTGCGGTGGAGATCCACGAGGGGTGCTGCGGCGAGAGGTGCGCCAGAGGTGCGGCTCAGCAAGGTGTGTGGATTGTAAGAAACGAGTGACGGGGGAAGCAACATTTTTTTTAAATGCAATTGATTATTTGCCATTTTAGAAGATTATTTGTAAGTGACATAAGTAGTGGCAATAAATAAAACTGTAGTATAAAAAAATCTTTAATTGGGCTATCCTTTATGAACCCGGTAAATCGTAACATTTTGGTGTCAGAAGTGGGATAGCCCTAATTAATAGATTTAGAATTCAGTAACATTATTAGAATAAAATTAGAGAAATAGAATTTAGTTTTTCGAGAATAAAGTTTGTGTTTAGAACTTTAGTGAAATTGCAGTTTCTAGAGTTAGTTTGAGTATACTGTAGTTAGTGTTAGTTTTGAATGTAAGAGAGTTACTGTTGGAGTAGTTATAAGTTTAGTCAAGGTCATTAAAAATTAAAACAGTAATATAAATACATAATTATTTAGGTTATTCAATTATAAAAATAGAGAGAGATGGCTGCTGAAGAGGTTAGTGTAGAAGATAATCAGAAAGTTAAGGGTTGCCCTAGAAGAGATCAATAATGAAATTTTAAAAAAATGAGAACCAAAATCGAGAACTTTACGGAAGAAATGAAGAGTGAAAGGAAGGAGAGTAAGAACCATCATGAAGAAATGAAGAGCAAGTCAAATAATAGCTTAGAGGGAATGAAGAAGGGTCAGGATGAAATGAAGAATGGAATGAAGATCAAAGTGAAGATAAGCATAGAAGAGAATGCCAGCCAAGTGTAGAACAGCAAAGAGAAGACCAGCCAAGAGGAAAACAACGAAGAGAAAAACAGTCATGAGGAAATTAGTCAAGGAGAGGAGAACAGCCAGGACATGAAGATGAAAGAAGAGCTGAAGAAAAGCACAGAAGTAGTGAAGATGGGTTACAAAGTGAGGAATATTGAACAAGAAAAAATGAAGATAAACCAAAGAGAGAGGGGAAAATGCCAAGAAGAGTTGACAAAAAGTTGAGAAGAGATAGAGAAGTCTAAAGAAGAAACAAATAAAGACCAAAAAGAGATGCAGGAAGACCAAGAAGAGATGAAGAAAGGCCAAGATCAGGGGAAGGAAGACCGAGAAGAGACAATGAGAACATAAAGAGTGATGAAGATGGTGCAAGGAGTGAAGAAGATGGTGCAGGGAGTATCTGAGTGCAGTCCAGATGATATTCAGAAGAACGAAGAGGGAATCAGGAACCATGAAGAGACGAAGAGCTGGGAAGTAATGCTGTGTGAACGAGTAGCTACGAGAGAAGAAAAAGAGAGAAAAAGGGAAGAAACAAGCGAACCATTGGAAGGCAATGAGCAATGCTCTCAAGAGTATCGGGCCTGTCCAAGGCAACAGTCGGCCCGGCTCGGGCAACTGGCTGAACGACATGGGGCATCTGCGACGCAGAAGTGTAACTGAGTGATGAGAGAAGCTACATCTACTGCAAGAGAGGGTTATCTGGTGAGGCTGTACAGCCCGCGATGGAGGAAAGGCAGGAGGCCTAAACTTTGAGTAACATGGGGACACCCAGGAGGAGATGCGTTACCTGTTCGGGACGAACAGGTGTAAGGAAGGGGCAATGTTACGAACATGAGCAAGATCGCGACACGTGCAGGTGCACAGCTTGCTGACATCATGTGGCCGCGTAACATGAGACATTCCGCTCGCACCTGGGTCGCAGCTTCACCTCCCTCCAGCCCTCAGCTCCCTACGCGGCGCTGTTAGTTTGACATCCGAAACCTGACAGCTGCGGAGTTACGTGAGCCGCCGTAACGTGTTTCGAGAGATTTCTGCCGTCGGGTCGGTGCGGAAGGACGCGACTGGCCCCAGCCGTGCTCGTGATTTCTGGAAGATGCCTGGGCTGATATATAAGACGAGGATGCCGGCCTCAGTCAGGGAGAGTTCAGGCGGGAGCTTTCTCGTGGCGGGGTTTCCGGGGCAATAGTGCCACAGGTGCGGCTGAGTGGCGAAGTCCTTGGACGAAGGTTCCAGGGCAGTGAGTGAGTCAGTTCAGTGGAGTCGGGAGTTTTCCCGCGGCGGAGTTTCCGGGCGATAAAGCAGCGAAGTCCCTGGACGAAGGTTCCAGGGCGAAGAGTTCAGTTCCGGGCGATAGTGTCGCGGGTGCGGCGGAGTTCCGAGCGAGGTGTTCAGCGGTTCCTCTGCGAAGGCAAGTGTGACGGTGGCGGCGGAGTGCGGTGATGGAGTCCCGTGGCGGTGATCCACGAGGGGTGCTGCAGCGAGAGTTGCACCAGAGGTGCGGCCCAGCGAGGTGTGTGGATTGTAAGAAACGAGTGACTGGGGAAGCAACATTTTTTTAAGTGCGATTGATTATTTGCCATTTTAGAAGATTATTTGTAAGTGACATAAGTAGTGGCAATAAATAAAACTGTAGTGTAATAAAATCTTTAATTGGGCTATCCTTTACGAACCCGGTAAATCGTAACAATATGCTAATGATCAAATTCTGGTAAATTGCATCATTCTACGGGGAAATTAAATCTGAATGTATTTTGAATACCAAATCATGAAACATCATTTGTAATCAAAAACATATTGGCCAGATTTTAAAATTACATGTTAATAACAACTCAGTTCTTCCTTTTTCCCTTAAAGTAAGCTGGTGTGGGGTTCTGCTAGTTGCTGGGCCCATGCGTGTTGGCGGCCTGCAAGCCCCATCAGTTTGCGGCGTTGTGTCTGGATGTTGGCCACTCATTGTATGTAGCAGTGCTTGTGACCTTGGTTGGCTCAATCCCAAGGTTGAATATCAACTTCCTCGCACTGCCAGTTTGTGCTGAGTAAGCAGCAACGGTAAATACTGCTGGCTCTGTGTGTGCCGTCTGCAGACTGGTGCCTGTGATAGCTGGCTGGAAACAAAATTTACTTATTGTTTTCATGGTGAATAATCACTGTCAAGAATTCTTTTTTCTTATAGTTTAATATACTTTTAACATATTGTGTATTTATTCAAGGGAAATGCTGGTAGTCAGCGATGTAGCCCAGAGGGAGAATTTCCGAAATTCTGCTATCCATAAATACATTTTTCTTTTGTACTCTCAAATAAAATACTTAATTTTTCTAGTTTTCTTTGGTAATTTTTCAAATAGAACATTTTAGACTGCCAAAAAAAAAAATATTTTGTCTAAAACCACTTGAAGTGCTATTAAAAATGTTAAGCAGACAATGCCAAAAATATATCCCCCACAAAATGAAATCGTGGTTATGTGCCTTGGTACAGTGCCTAAGATGTACTCTTATTAGTTTTTGATTTTTTTGGTTTTGGGCAGTAATAATCATTGAGTTTTATCCAGAACTTAAAAATTAATGCGTAATTGTTATGCAAGTCAAATTCAGCATAAGCAAGATTAGAGAATTCTTCATTACCTCCATAATGGAAATAGCCACACCACTCATTAAAACATCATTGGAATCAATTTCTTTTATGGTTTTTTAAATGAAAAAAACAATCATAATGACAAAAATTGTAAGGTTAAGACTGGCTGATCAAGATCCAAAAACATCATAAATATGCCTTACGAACTCCAGAGCAGACATAAAGGGCTTTGGGTTTTAACAAAACTAATGTCTATTCGACACTAAATTGCAATATGTAAAAGAAAAGTTTAAATTTGGTACGTTCTTTAACAGATTCATTCAATGGGTAATTTTAATTTAATGCAGTTTTTTGGATATGCCATGGCAGTTTTGCACTGTTTGTCTTGGAAAAATTACCGAAAATAAAAAAAAATAAAAAAACATGAAGATAACATTTCACAGAAAACAAGACTGAATCAGCTGATCTCGGCCAAGCAAAACCAACACTGAACTAAACAAGTATTATGGACAACACATGACGACAGCATGGACAAACCATGTTCAACATCTGTTCAAAGATTCTTGCTGAAATGGGAAAAAAGTAAGTTGGACAAATGGCTACTGTTGAATGAGGGGTGTTGGTGACTGTTACAGCTATTGTTGGCCCCCGTTCTTTATTTTTGCAAGGAATCTTTCAGAGACTTCATGCTCAAAAGTGCTCCACCTGGAAGTGACGGAGTTGCTAGTCCAAGTGGATAGATGACAAGTGAACTGTTTCTGTCTGAACTCCAGCATTTTGCAAGCATTAAACACCCACCAAGGAACAACCTAAACTGATCATATTGGACAATTACAAATCACATAGCAGTATTGAATCTCTTAACTTTGCCTAGGACAGTGGAATTGTTTTATTACATTTTAAACTCCACTGCAGTCACAATATGGAGCCTCTTCATTTGACGGTATTTGGACTCCTGAAGGTGAATCATTCTGGTAGCACAGGAAAATGTCAGCTAAACTAAGAAGTACTCTTTGTTGAGGCCAGTATTATTTTTTTTTCCCCTTCTTTTCACAAAGAGACATGTATGACCATTTCAACTTAGAGTAGACCTGTGGAAAAATTAATACATGCATAATATTTATTTATTTATTTTGACGTCCCTTGGCCTATGGTCCCTAATTCCCTGTTGTGAACTATCCTGATTTGCCCGTGTAGCTCTCGTCGGTGAGAGAGTGAGTTCAGGCCAACGTGGCCGGGACCGGAAAATACGGGACCTGGAGGGAACGTTATGTAGGTAGGAGGAACGGTAGATGGTAACAAGGATAATACGATGGTGTCAGTTTTCACGAGCCCCTTTATTCCGTGAAGAATCCTGCCGCAGCCTGGCCGGCACGTCGCGGAACGAGCGTCCTCCCCGCCGCAACCCGGACTCCCGGAAATAACTCTTGGCCACAAAATGTGACCCGATGTGACAGAGAATGCAACCCCGTAGCGAATCGTACCGGTTACGAAAGTTCAACAGTGCTACGCAGCACGTACGCGGCCCGTCACATAAGCGGAAAAGGTCCAGTAACTACACGTACTGACTGAGAGAGTTCGGCGGTTTGAAGAGGCACATACACGGCCTATGACGTATGCAACTATAGTCCCGAAACGATACGTAATGACAGAGAGAAGTCCAGCGGTACAACGAATGCTGATATAGAGCAGCTCGACTGCAGAGGCAGTCCCGTGACGCTTACACTGACTGCAAACTCGGAGCTAAGATCCACGTCTCCCGAGCGGAGCGGAGCAAGCGCGCGTCTGCTTGTCCCCGCGTCTGGTTCGCCACTGCCCTTCTCTGCCCGTCCGCGAACTGAGGCCCGCGGGCCGCGGAGGAGGGAAGGGGAAATCGGCCGGCGTGGGAGAGGCCTGTCTCGCGGTGCGCCAGGCTGCGATTACATTACTAACATAGCACTTGAAAGAATCAAAGAATTATTAAAACGACATGACAAGTAATTAATTAATGAAACAAAAACACAAATGGATTAATTAATAAGTTACAGATTAAAGACAAGCTAAGTATTTAAACAGCATTTGCATACACTATTCCAGACGTGAGAGATCTGTTACGTCAGACCTATATATAATTGTGGAGGCTCGTGATTACTTAAAAATGTGCATACAAAACATAACTATTTACAACACCCTGACGTCCGCTGACGTACCAGGGCGCACGCGGGTGCGTCCCTGCTCGTAGCACTTCACAGCCGGTGCACTGGGGGGAACATACCTCCCTTAGGCCCACGTCGGCGGACAGGTACGGCCTCTGCATCTAGGAGGGCACGACGACTGTCGTCAATTTAATATTTGTTGCATGCCTGTGGTATGCCGGTGGTAGGCACGATACACTTTTAAAACTTACGTTAAATTTAACTACAAGAATTTCCAAGAACCTTTTTAAAGAACTTCAGCCGAACTAAGAACCGAGAAATAAGTAGAACCGAAAATCACTATTTTCTTTCCAATATTATTTTAATAAATAATAGCAATGGTACTTTTAATATTTAATAGCTTACTGTCTGAAATATTATTTGAAAATTCAGATGAAGTGTAGCTGTGTGAAATCACTTAGAGTTATGTAACAAATATTGAAGGAATTCAAGAAATAAAATTTTATACAAAGGAACCAAAATATTGATGTATTACAGGACATATTTTGTTTCATGGTCAATAAGTTATATTTACATACATATGTATAAGGTTCCAGGCTGAGCTTGATGCAGTGATTTTTATATTACAGGTGGAGATACTGAGTACACAAGGATCAAAGTCCCTTGCGACTTTGAAGAATGTAAGTATAAGCATTCAAAACTTTGTACAAACTTTTTGACAGGTTAACATGTATGTTGCAAAATCGTAACTGAAATGTAATTGATATAGTACCTACTTACGTGGCACCCCCTCCCCCTCTCCTGAGAATCCTACAGAGTTTTTGCCCTGCTTATACGTCTTATTAGAAGTTAAATTATGTCTAAGATATAATTTTTAAATTAATATATAAACAGTGTGCATGACAGTTTTTCCTTAATTTATTTGTCTAGGTAATTTTTATTGTGTCTGTCCCAACAGGTAAGTCAATCACTCTTTTTTTCAATGTTTGTAGATGCTGTGGTGTTCAGATCTTTAGAGTCCCGCCAACGGTTCCATTCCCGACAGTATACCCTGGATTTTTTGCTAGCGGGAAACATATCCAATGTTTGCAGTGGGGATTTTCTTGGGGTACTCAAGTTTCCTTCACCAACGTATTCCGTCACCGCTCCATCCACATCACTTAAACACCCTCATTGTCTGTTGTTATTGTCCCGATGTTGAAGAGACATTAAGCATCCATTCATTCATTAAATTGTGTTGTGTCGTGTGTCACGTTTGTACTGAAACTGTTATTAAATGGCTCAGATACTGGTAAGGCCTACAACCATGTAATATAACACCCAGTTCCCCACTACTAGCTTAGGTTATGCAGAAAGATACACAAACATGCACTAAGGTATAACAGATTATAATTTATTAAAATAATAGTAGACCTATATAACGGTTTGACTAATCTATATTGATTCAGTATACTTAAAGAATACATAGCTGATATTTTAGAACATTGTCAAAATTGATTTAAGAATAATTTTAAGGCATTAGGTTTAATCAAAATGTAATTTATAACACTGTGCCTTTTTTTTTTTTTTTTTTTTTAATTTTTGGCCAATTAAAAACTGTTGATGTTTAAAATTCAGATGTTAGTAACACAATACTAAAACTGTGCTGCATGTGTGTGTTTGATGTCATCGCTGTCTGCAACTGCTGTGGCAAAATTATTGATGTGTTAAATTGTGTTAGAACAGTGAGATACTGATTGGTAGATTTTGTTTTGGGAAGGGAAGCAATACCACACTTTCGTGGCATGCTCATTACTGACTCTTCATTTGGTTATTCATTCTAGTGATTATTTATGTCTTGGTGGTTGTCACACAATTTTTTTTTTAACTAATAACCATTTCATAATTTTGTTGAGATTCAAAACTAGAATGTAAGGAAAAATAATTTTTGAGCGACACAAGTTTTGAAACTATAATCGTTAAATATATTTTGAGATCAAATTAAAAGTGCTCTACCTCTGAGTTATGTTTATGGCTCTTGCACATTATCAAGAACAATTACATTTTATCATCATAATAAAGCAGTCACTGCTAAACTAAATCTCGTAGTGATGATTCTGGTGCAGGTATGATCTTTTACACCACCACTCACTCACTTAATGATACAATCCCAATAAAATGTATGAAGTAACACGCATTACATTGTGACTAACCTATCTTCTCATAAAATAAACTGATTAATCCTATCCTGCTTAATATTATAAATCCGAACGTTTGTGTATGTTTATTACCACTTGGCTCCTTATCGGCTGAACCGATTTTCATGAAATTTGGTGTCCGGTTACTGTAGGTCCTGGAATAGTACATAGAATACTTTTCATCTCAGAAAAATATATAGTTCCTGTGGGATGGTAACAAAACGTAACTCTGCAATTGGTGAACGGATTGTTTGCATTTTTCCGTATTCAGTAGGTAAACATTCTGAAATAACACAGGATATTTATCCTTAAAAATGTAAGTACCTACCTACAGTTCCTGAGGGATTATAACAAAGTGTAGCCTACAATTGGAGAAAGTATTTTAATGTAATTTGTTGTGACTGGCAAGTGTAAGTCAAACTTAATGTGTTTACTTTACTTTTCATAGAATACTTGTAAATTAAATAGTTCTCAACTGTATAATTATAGCATGTATTTTTGTTTGTTTGTGATATTTTGGAAGAAAATAATTTTGAAATAATTGCTGTACCTGGCTTTGCACTGGTAGATAAAAGTTTTTTAAAGAGTGTTTTTTTTTTTTTTAAATATTATTAAATTTCTTACATTTAAATTCTTATAATTTTCAAACAAATTTATTTTTGTATTTAGCCTTAAAATTCAAGGTTATTTTACCAATACTGTATATATAAAGCATTTATCTGCCCTCATGTACCATAGCTGGATACCATAGGGTACCATAGCTAGTACAGTATAAATAAATTGTAATTATATGTTGAAAATATGTACTACTAAATGGTGCAGGAAGGTCTTAAGTGCTTGAATTATATGATACCTACACGTATTTATTAATCAAGAATAAAATAAATTATGCTCTAAATAACTCTTTTTTATTTCCAGGTTAAATACAATTGAAAGTACACATTAAGGCATTTTATGTGTAAAGTAGGATTTATTGGGTTTCGGTACAGGTACAATTATTTGGAGGTATTGAGCAAGTGAATGTTGATGGACTCGTGGACAAAAGGAAAGAAAAGTTTTTGTAAAAAATTGTACAACAAACATATTTTTTTTTTCCCAACAATTCTTGGCAATACTGGAATAAATGTTGACGTGTTTGTAAATGTTGCTGGAATGCAGTGCCGGCCTGGTGGTTGGTGTCGGTGACGCACGGTTGAACCGCAGGTGCTGCCGTCGACCAGCGTGCGAGAGCTGAAGGCGCGGCTGCACGCGGAGTGCAAGCGGCTGCCCCCCTGCCGGCAGTCGCTCAGGCTGGAGCCCAAGGGCAAGTCCCTCGGGGACGACGACACCCTCAGCTCGCTAAACGTGCGGGCAGACTGCCGCCTCTACGTCAAGGACCTGGGTCCGCAGATCGGCTGGAAGACTGTGTTCCTCGCGGAGTACGCGGGTCCGCTCTTTGTGTACCTGTGGCTGTACCAGCGCCCCTGGCTCTTCTACGGAGAGGGGGCCAACACCGTACCTCCCCACCAGGTCGTACAGTAAGTACCTTCGTGGCGGCATGCACACGTTATTTTTATTTTCAACACCTTAAAGGTGTTGTTTGAGGGTCATGCCTAGACAGGGGTGTGTTTGTGTTTGTGAGGCGGGATGATAAAGAGCGATGCTCGTGGGTTCTTCTAGCGCAGTATCGTCTCCAAGCGCAAGGCTCTGAACTGGCGCACAGTCTTCTCATCATGCATATGACAACTATGAGATTTGAGCTGTAACTATAATAACATGTATGGTGGAGAAATGACCATTAATGTGTAATGTAATCATTTCATAGCTTTCAAGAATATTTACTGGTAGTTTCATGCCTAAAAAATTAAGAATGAAATACAGAAACATAACTACTCATTTGTCTTCTCTTCAGGGTGTGTGTGCGCGAGACCATGTAGACAGAGGCATTTTCTTTCTTATACTGGCCCTTTTACATTATTCACAGTTTTACAAGCCATATCGCCATTCCAAATACATTTTTATAAAAATAACTGATGCAAATAAAGTACAGCTACAGATTACTTTTGAGTAAATGCATTGTTAAATTACATATTCATGGTGGTATGAGCCACAGTACACATGATACAATAATTATTTTGTGTATTTTTACAAGAAACATTTTAAACACTAGTTATCAAAAATCATGTGAGTTTTGGGGGCAGTGTGATGTGCAGTACTCAGCCCTTACTAAAGCCCACAGCCATTCAACAATCATTCTTACCACCTAGCAGAATAACTGGTGCTTTTGCAAACAGTGCAACACCCTCAGAATTCCTATAATGTACAACATTATAGGAAAATCAGAAATTTGATTGGCTTATAAATTTAGTTTACCATACAGGCAGATAATATGATGCTGTCCTGTTGGAGTAGGTTAATGCTGATACCACCCTAAGAATCTCTAATATTTAGAGAGCTCAGCTACTAAATAGTTTGAGTGTGTTCATGAAATTGGGAAAAATACAATTTTAAAACGTTAAAATAATTGCATTAATGATAAGACCAAGGGTACAGGTGTGAAGAATCGGAGCAGGGAGACATTGTTGGAGGCCCAGTGGTGTTTAAAGGAGCTCCACATGGTTGGAATTGAATGCAACCTGATCAGAGGCTAGAGTGTGTTGGCAGGCTAGTGACAGTGTCGGATGGGGTCATGTTGTGTTGCAGTATTGCGGCAGTGTGTTGGGCGGTGCACTATGCCAAGCGGTTACTGGAAACACTGTTTGTGCACCGGTTCTCCCACGCAACCATGCCTCTCTTCAACCTGTTCAAGAACTGTAGTTACTACTGGCTCTTCACGGCCTATGTGGCCTACCATGTCAACCACCCCTTGTACACCCCTCCCCGCACCATGCAGATATACTGCGGCCTGGCCGGCTTCATTGTGAGTCCAATTGCATGTAGTGCACCTTCGTTTCTGCTTGAAAAAATTTCTATGGATTAGTAAGTAGACATTCTAAAGATTTCTTTGATAACCAAGAGGTAAATCGGAAAAATTCTCAGTTTGGTGATCAATGGCAGATACTCGTAGTTACAGAAATGTAATTACGTACAGTTGAAAATTACAGCTGTACTTTACTTTTTGTCAAAATCACCACTTGCATTGAAGGACTTGTCATAATGTTTTGAAATAACTACTTAAAAAAAAAAATATGCAACCGGGAAATAAAGCTACTCTGCAACAGCATCAGTAAGTACCTGATACTGTTTTGGATGACTTGTGTGAGTTTTGTCATTTGGCAGTATTTTCTACGACAGTATTAGTAGCAGATGTAGCAGATGAGTCAAATGCAAAACAATCTTCTAACTCCATTTCTCAATACCCAGTGGATACCTGCACACAAGAACGATGTTGCTATCTCCACCCGTTTATTGTATATGTATAAGAAAGGTTTTTTTTCCCCTCCAAATTACCCATGTTTTCGGCTCAGTTCCAAAGTTTCAGAAATTTGTTCATAGATTCAAAATTCAAGATTACTTTTTTTTTATATATTAAACGTTGCCCAGAAAGAGGGATATCATATGTGGTGTTTTGAGGTTCCTTTTTTTTTATCATGCTTTACATCTTTTCAACAACATTAAAAAAGGGTACATACAATATTACTGTTCGTGGGGAAGGACACGGGCATGCCTAATAAGAAATCATTCAAGTATTTGTTTGGAGAGAATTCTCAGATATGCGCCATTGAGCGCAAAGGTTTTAGACACAACTGTAAATCAATGACAATATGTATTTATATTAGAAACATTAAATTTTGTAAAGCAAAGTTTGCAATGATAATTTTGGAGATACATTTTCTTTTTATATTTCATCAAAAGCATCACCTGATAATATTCCATTTTTACTTCTAAGGAGGTGTAAATGAAGACCCTATCTTATTTTAAACCATTTTTGTCTGCAAACTTTTTTAAAGTCATTAAATATTAAAATTGGCTCTGTGTGAGTATAGCACATGATTTAATAGAATGCCTTGTATTTACAGAGACTGACTGCTACAAATAGTTGCTCATGTGTGGTAATAATAATTGGTGTATGGCATTTAATTTTTTTTTCTGTCTGAATAACTCAGCAGTAATAATGCTGTCGATAGATACTTTTTTTATGGTCTTAAATAAATCAACATACAGTGAAATTTAAAAAAAAAAATGTAAAAAAATACTTATCAATGGTAGACAAAACAAGATTTTTAATGTTAACGGGCCGGGTAGTATGGATCTGACAGCAGTTTGTGCCATTTACTATGTAATGCAAACTAAGAATGGGACGTACTGTGGTGGGGGGTGTCGTAGCTGTGCGAGTTGGGCAACCTGAGCATCCACGTGACCCTGCGCAACCTGCGGCCGGCAGGCACCTCGGTCCGCAAGGTCCCGGTCGCCACCTCCAACCCCTTCACCTCTCTTTTCAACTGGGTGTCGTGCCCCAACTACACCTATGAGGTGGGGAGCTGGCTGTCCTTCACCATCATGACCCAGTGCTTGCCAGGTATGCTTCACCTGATCATTCACACGGTATTGTAGTTTAGTCATGGATGTACAGTGAAGACTCTTTAGTTTGGCACATTTTGGACCATGGCTGGGGTGGATTATTGAACATTAATATTTTTGATAACTGGAAGGCACTAGAACCCCGGATTTAATGAAGCAGCAATTTTATGATTATATTCTCAGGAACTGTAGGGAAATCGGAAAAAATTGCAATGAAAGCTTGTAAAAATGTTTTTGTGTGGTTTTTAATACTCTAAATTATGATCCTACAAGAAGAAGACAACATTCTGTTTAAAAATGTGGCGGTGGTAGCATCTGCAACGTAAGTGGGCACACACGTGACTTGTCTGGCTAGGCTGATGGCATGATGCCACCCCGATTTTATGCAAGTAGTGATTTTACGAATGCAATCCGTGGGTCTGTGCGCATGGTTAAAATCAGGGTTCTAGTGTAGTACCAATGTTGTAAACTGTTGCTCCATAACAAGAAAAAATACATACGAGCGTTACTGTTTGAAAGAAGTATCTGATATCACGTTGCAACAAACATCAACAAATGCCCGAAAAGAACATCCAAAAAAATCTGACTGCAAGCTGCTTGATTAGAGCATGATTACAGAATGTGCCAAAATGAAGACTGGCTGACTGTTCATCTTCAGTATATATATCTTCAAAAACTTACAAAAAGCACATAATGTTTCTAACCTAATCAAACCTTTGCTCTATTTTAAAGTGTTGTAAATATATTTTATTTTACAAGTATACTAACTTAACCTGACAAATAATGTTAAAACTCTTAAATCCCGTACCAGTAAACTACTTGAAATCTTGCAATGCTATTTTCCAGAATCATCAAGTATAATGAGAGGAACTCTCAAATACCATTTTCATTAATTTATAATATTTTTTTTTTTTTTTTTAACAGATTAGTTGTACTTTTAACAATTTACCTAAACACTGGTTTTAAAAAGGTATTTTGACCTAAACTCAACTACGTACGCAAATTTAGATTCATGTGTTGATAATATCTTTATATATATATTTCTTGTGTGCGTGTGTATGTCACTGAAATCCTCCTAGACGGCTGGACCGATTTTGATGAAATTTTGTGTGTGAGTTCACGGGGATTCGAGGATGGTTTGGATTCACAATTGGATATTTTATCTCGATTCTGAGTTAAGAAAAAACTAAAAAAAACACGCTTTTAAAGCAAAAAAACCAAATATTGTTGATAATTAGCCTCCATGGCAACGGGCTTTTGCATTGTTGTTGCCTTCTGCATAACCATGGGAAAGGTTTTTGGTAACGGCAGTGGCGTGCCCAAGAGGAGGGGTATGTATAATGAGAAGATACAAAATGTCCAGCGTAGAAATACTTACCGCCATATCCATATCTCACAAAAAGTACATTTGGGCAGGACAATGTCTGTCGGGTCCGCTAGAAAGATATATAGAGATATATATGTAGAAAGATATGTAGAGAGATACAGATATAAATAGAAAGATAGAGAGAGATATAGAGAATTAGAGAGATAAAGAGAGATGCTTAGTATACGTTTAAAAAATTACATTATTAATAAATTAAAAAATTGATTGAGGCATTGCAACGCATGCCGGGCATTATCTAGTATATGTATAAGAAGATAGAGTACTGGCATGTGTCAATTATTTTGATTAAACTTTAGACAGTTATTGGTACCAGTTTCATTAAAAATTATTGGGATTATAATACTTATTTAAAAAAAAAACATTTTTTATATATATATCCTTCAAATATTTATATTATATTTTTCTGGGTTATACAAGGCAGTAAAATTATTTTGGTCAAAGCAATGAAATTAAAACAAAGCTTTTTTCCCATTTGAAGTGTAGCTTTCTGGCATTTCAAAAGAAAGTTTCCCAGTCCCTATAAATTAGTAGTTAATGAAGGTTTATTTGCTCACTAACTTAACTAGCTAATTATCTGACTATTTTGTATTGCACATTTTTTGCATTAATATTTAGAGTGAAAGACAGCGAGGGATCAGGGTGGCTAACCCCCTTTGGAGTTATTAGTCACAGTATTAATCGGCTAATCGCATCTCTGCAAAATCATATCTTCATAGGCACTTAGAATTCACAGTGAAATTTACTTACACATTTGGAGTATTTATTTGGTTGACTTGTCATGGTAAAAATAAGTCAACGAACAAGATTAATTTACAGTTATATGTTTTTGAAATTCATTTCATTGAGTTTATCAGTTTATTTTGATCCAGGCTGGATATAAATTTGTAGAAATACGTTTCAAGGAATGCAGACAGCAAGCAAGCTAACATTTTTTTATCAGACAGCAATTTAATAAACTGAAGTGGATATATAGGTCAACAGAGCGCAAGGCCATTCAACCCGACAGAGATTTAGTGAATAACCCAAGTAGTAAAAAAAATAAATTAGGGTCATATTGAAAATCGGGACACACATTTATGAACAGAAGTACGAAACAAATACAAAAATACAAATGTAAATTTAATTATAATTATTTTGCAACTGTTGAGGCAATGTAAAGCATGCAGGTCATCCGTTGTGGCATGCGGTTACCGTGTTTTCTCGTATAATCGTCGCACATTTTATTCTAAAACCAAGTTTGAAAAGTAGGGGTGCGTCGATTATGCGGAAAAAAAAATTTTGTTAGGTAAAGTTATTCATAAAAACAAAACCTGTTCATGGAAAGTACGTTTATTTAAAAAAAGGTGTAGTATACAAGAGCACGCCAAACAATCTATATTAATAATTCCTTAAACAAAAACCTTTCTTCAACTTTAAATAGAAAAAGTCTAACGCGAACGCAAGCCACTTAAAACTGACATGAACTAACGTGTCGTAGTATACACTTGCCACGAAAGAATGCGGGCTATCAAATGTAGTTAACTCAGCACCTGACAGAGAGCGCGCGTTGCATCCAATCGGCGAGATATCGATATTCGACTACGTGAAGCAACATAACCAAACATGAATGATGCGCTTGCTTCATTTTTATAAGCGGTACGCCGCGGTAACGCAGACAATCAGATAAAGGAAATACCGTTTAAAAACGTCTTTAAAAGAAAATTTACACGTCAGACAACTTCTGTATTTCCGTTGATTAAATAAATAAGTGGTAATGACCGAAATTAAATCTGCGGCGATGCAGACGATCAGATAAAGGAAATAACGTTTAGAAACGTCTTTATAAGAAAATTTACACGTCAAACAACTTCATATTTTTCCGTTAGTTTACTAAGTAAGTGTTAATGACCGAATAAATATTGGATTTCTACTTTAAAATACATTGTTTTATACGGAAAAGATACCTACACAAAGCGCTCGGCATCTACTAGCGGGACCAAAAACATCATGCGACGTTTGCGCGAGAAGTTTTTTTATCCCAATTTTGACAGCCTAAAATATGGTTGCGACGATTACGCGCATGCGATCTTTATGCGATAAAACACGGTATATCTGCTGATATTTTGGTTCAATGTAAACACAATTTGTTCAAAACGATAAATGAAGTAATGCAGGATGCACATTTTCTTTTTCAGCGGGACTGTTCACCCTGGCGGGATTGTATCAGATGGCTGTGTGGGCCCTGGGAAAGCACAGGGCGTATAAGAAGGAGTTCCCCAACTACCCCCGCAACAGGAAAGCTATCTTGCCCTTCATCCTCTAAGGAAAATTGCTTTTTCCACATGGTGTTGGCTGGTTTTGGATGGTTTGGGTCCACCAAAAAATGATGTGCATTAGGTATATGCATAAGGTAACAAGAATTTATGTAAATTTGGTGCCATCAGTTGAAGTGGCAAATGTAGGAATGATTTTCACAATGAACATTTCTTGTTAATAATGATATCATTTTCTGTGATATTGCTCATGTTTTGTTCGATTATTTATCATTGTCAATTGTGCTGCGCTTTAGTTTCAGTAAGTACTCATGTATTTTCAAGGGGGAGAGTCTTTGGCATAGTCATTTTAAAGTGTTCAAATTTTAATATAGCAAAATACAATAAATCCCTGTTAAGAAGTTTCTAAAGACAATAAGAAATTGACTTATTAACAGAGAAATTTTGTTAAAAGGGTATTTATTGGTCTAGTATACATTTTTAACCTTTTATGCAGGAAATTTTCCTAAGGGGTTTTTACTGTAGTTAGAACACTATTTAAAAGGTTTAGGAAAAATTAATGTGGATACTTTAATGCAGCACGTTTGTACTACTAATTCCAAACTAAAGCTGTGCTGATACACAGTTTTCGGCAGATATACTGTTATGACATTTGCAGAAATTCGAATTTTTTCCTGGTACAGAAGAAATATACCATTTGATATAATAAAAGTAACCAAACTATGTTTCTATGTGTATAATGTACAACAAATATTAACAGAAAACTTAACTGTACAAGTTTTTATTGAACAAAAACCATAATATAATTTTTTTTCTGGAGATATGTGCTATAAAAATTGTGATGTGAATTAAAACATTTCCCTCACAAATGTAAAAAAATATTTTTGACAAAAAGTCAGAGGAAACTATTCTATTTTAATATTTTTTTCTTCATCTGAATACATGTATTTATTTTTTAGAAACTAAAACTCTACACCAACTGGATGTTGTGATGCACGGGGAGGGAAAGAAATGCTTACTACATCATTTAAAGACACGTAAAGAAGCTCCCTGGTTTCATGAACAGGAAGCAGCTACTCTTTATTTCTAATCTTTGAAATCAACAAAGAATAACAGGGGGTAAAACCACTCACTAAACGGTAGTAAAGACAAAGTCTGCCTCACATAAACATTGTAGCAACATAGTGGTAAATGTTAGAGTTGATCTCATGAACAGTGCATCATTTGTTCAAATTCCACAGTGGTATTTATGCATTTGCTTGTGTTTTATCTGTTTGTTCAGTAATAAATAAATGCTTTCCATTATTGTAATTTAAGCTTTAACATGGTTCATCAATATAGTAATTACTGTCTGTTTGATAGAATGTGTGTGTCCTATATTACTAAAAATAAAATGGTTAAACCTGCATTTCTTAGCTTCTAGTAATAAGCTCTTGTTCTAGCTATTGGTAGTTAACATAATTGTTTTGGTCCTGCATCAGGACATTGTTTTATTTATGGCAAGTAGCTTGAAAATAGAAACAAAGTTTCCAGTGCTAGGATGTTGTGTGGATGTTTCATCTAGCATCTTTCATATTCAGTGTATTAAACATGTAAAATGCACATTGATATTTCTACATGCAGCATGGCTTTATGCTTGTTTGATAGAACATAGATTGAACTACAAGAGTGAAATGGTGCAATGAGAAAAATAATTCACCACCTCAAACCAAAAATTTGGATAGTGTACTGTGAGCTAGATCTTTTCATGAGTAGCAAGTCTCCCCTTCAGCCCTATGATAGTGATGACTGATGAGCAAGCGTGGCTTGAGTATAAACTCTTGTTGTCAATTACTGTAGTGTTAATGTTTGGTGATCAAATAAAACTGTGTTCATATTTCCTGTAAATTTTATTTTTTAAAAAATTTGCATTATTTTGGAGTAAATGGGTAACAATAGTAAAAAAAAAGTTGCATGTACTAAGGTACGCGCGTGAGAAGTTATACTTATTTGGTATCATTAAAAAATAGTTTTTAATTGCATGCAAATAATTAACTACAATAAAATAATAAAAGGGCTGGAAAAAGATAGTCAACACAGTCAATAAAGTTCAGTTTAAATTTGAAAAATTAAATAAATCAATTTAGACAATAATAAATGTATATGACATAATTTGTACTAAATATTATAAGATTCTTAATTTTAAATATTTATTATTTTCTTAATTTAATATTCACTTTTCATTTTTATCAACAAGTAAATGAAATAATGAATATTATAAATTAAAATATAACAAGTACGTATTTCAGCTAATTTCACGATGCTTACACTGTTTACTTCGCTGCATAGCAATAATACCACACGCATGTGCTTGGAATATTGGACGCTGCTCGTTGCTAATGCTCGCGCTGGCCTGTAACAAGTATACTACGTGCATGCGTTCGAGTGCCACTCATTCACTCTCGCTCTGTCTCTTTCTATTCCCCCTCCCCAGGAGCGTTGAACGTTTAACGCAACAGTGCTTTCTACCCCCTCCATGGTAGCGTTAAACGTTTAACGCAACTTTGTTGGAAGTCGCATTAGAAGTATAGTATAACTTAAAAAAAATAGTGTAATGTAAGTCACACTACATGTGAAGCAGTAGTAAAAATCAGAATAAATTGAGGTCCCTATGATTCATCTGTGTAGTCTAAATTTACACATATTCCCTGTAATTTAAACATTCTTTCTGTGGTTTACTTATACAGTAAGTTGCGCAAACTCTTAGTTTTGGTAGCCACATACAAGTTTGTAGAGAATTAAGATTCAGCTGTCACTGTCATTTGTGGCATGTTGAAATGAAACCTTTTTAGTCATCGAACCTTGATTTCTCGCAAGGTGTAAATGTACAGACCTTGCCATGAGCTAGTGGGCGTTATTACATTAGTGTATTCATGTACCAAAATAAAATTGTTTTTTTTTCTCCATCAGTGCATTTTGTCAATGCTTTATACTCATAAAATCAACTTTCCTTGTCTCTAAATCTTGATGTTGACAAAACAATTAGCCCTTTTTTATTTTGTCAGTAATTCATCCTTGTTAGGCATATAGATTTAAACGCTTATCTTTAGAAAGTCCTAGACTTTCGTAAAAGTCACAATTTTATGTGTGTGTGTGTGTGTGTGTGAAAATATGTTGGCTGTCAACTCGCTGTTTCCTAGAGGATTTTAAATTTTGCTGAAGAACTACTGAAAGTGACTTATAATTAGGGGCAATGAAAATTGGTAAATTAAAAAGGCCCTTTTCGGTGAATAAACAGAGTGAGAGTTATTTCGGTGGAAAAAAAAATTGTTCAGTTAGAAAAAATAACTATTTCGTCATTATATTTTTATACACATATATATATTTGATGGAATTATTATTTTATTTGGTCAAAATTTATCAGAAACTAATGTTTTAAAGTACAAATATGTACATTTTAAAATATTAACAAAGTGTAAAAGTTTCAAGATGAAAAATTCCCCCTCCCCCCCCCCCCCCTCCCCTAAAATGTTGAACGTTATAAGCGGGAAGCATCTAACAACACAAATGTTATGGATGGGAAAATTTAACATAGGAATGTATGGAAGTGATCAAAGGAATAATTTTTTTTAACTTAATAAGCGGGAAAACTTATTATAAGGGAACGTCTTAAGCAAGTTTTACTGTATTAAATGGATGGTTGGTACTTAATATTAAACAGTTTATTTTATTAGCTATCTATATTTTTATTAATGTAGTAACATTTTATTAAATTTCCTGGAAAAGCCTTAAAAATCTTTGTTTTGCATGTGTTAATGCATAAATAAATGTTTAATATCAGTAAAATGGGGTTAAGGTAATTTTTAATGAATTTGTAAGGACCTTTCAGATGCACTATAACAAAACTTTACTTTATTTAACATAATTTGCAGTAGAACATAATTTTACTGTACCAGCTTGCATTTTTTTTTACAATAAAAATAGTACAAAAAGTTAAAATAGTTTTTGCAATCAATAAGCAATTGATATGTTCCGTCAAAAATGTTGAATCTCAAAAGTGGCTACAATATTGATCAGTGATAATACTTATTTTCTCTTGCTCAACTACCTAACTGTTTAATGTTGTCTTTATTTTATCCCACTGTAACATCGGTTACATTTTGGCAACCATCTTTCTGATCACATTATACTCGGTACACAACCATATGTTCTCTCTACAGATACTTCAGAGACAATCAAGAAATGATTATGTGCCAAAATACTAACTTCTTTAACATATAATTTCAGCTGTTTTTTCTAGCATAAACACCACAATTATTTATCTCTATAGGAGTAAAAATATTAGGGTTGTGCGAATGTTCGGTATACCGATACCGAAATCGAAAATTTGCTACTTTCATTTTCGATTTCGGTAAGAATTTCATCTGTCGAAGTTCGTTTTTAGCGAAATATTTCGAGCCAAACGAAAGTTCAATAGCTTACCGAAGTTCGTTTGGTCTAGTTGAAAAAGAACTCGTAATTTAATAAAAATGTACAGTAAAATACCGGTACAATAACGTACCTTATTATAACGTATATTTCACTTTAACGAATTTTTTTTCAGTCCCCGCCAAAAATCGTATCTTCGCCATGCAAAACGGTTTCAGTTTAAAGTATCATATTTTCACTATAACGTATAAACTCTACTAGTAGCGTGGCATTACTACACCAAAATTTACTTAAACTGGTAAATATTTTTCCAGTAGGGATGGGTAGTTCGCGAACTACCAGTTCATTTTGAACTGTTCTGACGAGCGAACTAGGTGACTAGTTCGCTGTTACCAAAAACAATCGTTCTTTCGTTCTTTGCGTGTTTCTCTTCTCCTACTCTGTTTGGTCGTGGTTTGGTCCTTACTGCGCATGCGCGAAAGATCCCTAGGTGACTAGTTCGCTCGTTCGCTGTTACCAAAAACAATCGTTCTTTCGTTCTTTGCGTGTTTCTCGTCTCCTTCTCTGTTTGGTCCTTACTGCGCATGCGCGAAAGTTTCCCCCCCCCCCCCCCCCTCTTCTCAAGCAAACAATCAAGTCAGCCAATATGCCACGTCTTTCTTTCTTCCTTTCTTCCCTCTCTTACGTTTGTTCTTTATTTGGTCTCATCCCCCCCCCCCCCTTTTTTTATATTTCCCCATCGCTTCTTCAGTTCCAAGTACTGATCTGAACTACGAAGACCGAAGAGAAAGGGAGTACATATACACTGAACTAGCTAGTTCAAAGACATAGATGTTCACACAGTAAGTTAGGCTATCGGTCATTATTTTCGTTTCGTTCTTTCTTGCGCAATGATGTATCGTTTGACGATCGTGAACTCTAAATTTTTATCTAATATTCTTTAGACATTTACATTACATATTGGCATTAAAAAACGTGTCACGTAAATAAGTGTAATTACCTACGTTAAATTTCAGATAGCCTATACAATCTGAAATTAAACTTTAATAACACATAGACCACACATTACAAAACTACACTAAAATTTAAAGAAACATAATAAAACTTACCTAATACGAAAAAAATCAGCTTAGGTTGTCACAGATGAGAAAACACTATACCATTATTTTGTTTTGTACACATGTGAAAATAAGCACTTTACTTGCAGAAAATAAATTGATACACATTCAAAAATGTAAGAAGTGTGTGAAAGAAAAACAATATGATTGTCGTTCATTTGTAATGGGAGATATTGTTTACAAGCATCGGATTACTGTGTGCCTCTTTTATTTATAGAAAAAGAAATGCCCATAAAACAAAAAGTCCGTAACGATTGTGTTGGTGTCATGTATGGAATATTTTGTTTAAACATTGGAAACCACGATACCGTCCGCGACCGATGTAGTTCAATAGAACGGTTCCTAAAGAACTAGTCTTTGAAGTGACTAGTTCCGAACGAACTAGTTCTTTCCAAAGAACTATATTTCCCATCCCTATTTTCCAGCTAAATGATTAATGTACTAGAACAAAGGTATACAAATACCACCGCAACGTATTTTCTAACCTCTAAATTCTCAAAACAAAGTTAACAAACAGTTGCGCGCACAACCATAGATTATACCGTACGTAGTATGCGACGTGAGCAACACAACACCATTCGATACATCGAAAGACGGAGGTTTGAGAGAAGTATTAATTATTTAGACCAAAGTGTTACGCTACGCTAAAAATACTGTTTGATGTCTGTGCCGGGATTGTTTATTGTTATTGTTGAGTTTATTTTCAGGTTACGTTATTTAGACACCGCATTGTATTTGTGCTACAATATGAATGATCTTGGAGATAAAAAGAAACGAAATCAATTCACGCTTAAGGAAATAGTGGATATACTCAGAGAACTAGACAAGGGGAAAAAAGCAAGTCGCAGTTGCGAATACATATGGCATTGCGGCTCTCCTGTAGCTATTTTTTTAATATATTTTTTTCTCTTTGTAAAGATATGTATGCATGTTTCAGTACTTAGTACAAAAACTTGAGGTACCTGTAAGTACTTAGCACTGAAATTCTACTGTAATGTCTTTTTATGATTTGTTTGTTATTACTAATAATGTAATAACATATGCAGATCATATAAAGACATTAATTAGAAAAAGATTTCCATTAAGATTAATTTACGTGGTGATGAAAAAAACTCACGTTAATGAAAATACGGTAAAATCATGATTTGAACAAACATGGCAGATAAAGTAAACAAAATTCAACCGTGATTACAGTAGGCCTAGGTATCAAAACAAAATCATGCAATATTTGAAAAATTACCTGATTCATTTGCTTTCAAACAGTAGTGTAGGTACTATATTCGTAAAACATACATTCCAGAACTGTTAGTACACTATTTAGTATTTACCATATACACATAAACAAAGAACTTACCTACTTTTATTCGCGCACAGCCAAACAAAAACATTGGCGTCTGCTTTATTTAAATTTTACATACTCTGACTGGCATATAAAATCCTCATAATATACAGCCAATTAGACAAAGAGGTCAACAAGTCACTGCATGTAATGACCACTTGGCAGCAACCATTTGTTATGTTTTGTTTTGACCATGTCCCTTGCCTGGTCTACAGCTTCCTGAGCTAGCCATGTGTGACAGTGGTGCAAGATGGCGACCGTTCCGCAGTATTCACGTATTTTTTCATCA
Organism: Bacillus rossius redtenbacheri; assembly: GCF_032445375.1. Taxonomy (NCBI): domain Eukaryota; kingdom Metazoa; phylum Arthropoda; class Insecta; order Phasmatodea; family Bacillidae; genus Bacillus; species Bacillus rossius. The sequence continues at coordinate 41,086,748 of NC_086332.1, forward strand.
GTACCATGCACGTGATAAATATATAATAGACTGCGACATTACGACTGTAAAGGAAATAGTCTGTGCGCTGAAAGATCTGGATTGATTCTTGAAATATACGAATTACATGGGTCTGTGTTGTGTGGTCTAGGGTGGATGTTGATTATATTAAATAGTAATATTTATATATACATCAAAAGACACCAAAATGATTTATGTAATAGAATGTATTACTGAAGAGCAAATTTTGGGGCACTTTTTTTCTTTGTTAATTAAAAAATTTCGCTTAACTTTCGTTAAGAATATATTTATCTCATAGAAAAATTCATTTTCGTTTCACTTTCGCGAAACTTGATAAATTTTCTTTCACTTTCATTTCGTGTGGATAAAGTCACTTTCGCACATCCCTAAAAAATATACATCTAAAAAATATGGCTGTGGCATAACGCATAAGGAAACATTGATAGAACATGTGAATTTCTTTTAAAAAAAAAAAAAATTCTTTGTTTAAAGAACTTTGGCAAACCCTGTAAATGTTGATAATTTGGTGGCAACAATGTTTTCAATTTTCGACCAGAACCAGAGTTAATATATTTTTGTGTTTACATAAACATAGTTTGCTAGCAACACTAGTTGAAGGATTAAAAGGCAAAGTGAAGTAGGTACATACTAGGGTTATATGAAAAGTTTCCGACCTCAACATGAAGATAGCAGCACTTGTGAACAAAAATTGGGGAATGTGTTTGCTTATGCTTTAGAATGTACTCTGAAATTTCAGCCAATTTGGACTTGCATATATTTTTTTACAGTAAATTTTATGAGTCAATGCACATGTTTTTGTGAAAATGGAAAATTGAGTATCGAGCTGTCATTGAATATTTGAGTCTGGAATTTGAGAAACAACATAAGTCTACATTTTGGCGAAAATGAGTTACCAACAATAACAGGTTTTTGAAGGGTAGTTGTACATGCTAGCAAATAACGACGTAAGTCCACGCAATCATTGCATAGATATAGCCTTCTCTACTTGCTATGTTTTTGAGAAACAACATAAGTCCAGGACTTATGTTGTTTCTCAAATACCCCGCTCAAACACCACAAAGCACCAATTTGCTTGATTCCCGTATAGCCATAGATTTATTATTTCCACAAAAAGGTGATGTGACGTAGACGTCACATTTCAAAGGAAGCTTCTTCTAAACCATCGAGAGGATGTACATATGTATACAAGATATCAACGAGTTCAGGAAAACATCAAGTATGTAAAACAGCTTGTTGTAACATACATGCTATCTCGGAGGAACGTGTTCGTAGACTCTGAAAGTTGCTCTCTGAAGGTAAAAGTCCACATGATATGCGTGGAAAATCAATCCCAGGTAATACCAAATCAGGGTTGGTAATAAATGCTATGAAGCAGCATATATCCTCTTTTCCAGTTTATATATCACACTACAGTAGCAAAGAATACCACAACTTAAGCGAGAAGCTAAACGTCAAGATCATGTACTCACTCTTCCAAGAGAAGTACCCTGAGATGTCAGCTGCAAACTATCGCTTCTGTCTGAAAGTTTTCAGAGAGCATTTTTCTCTGTCGTTTGGACAACCCCAGGTAGATACATGTGCGACTTGTGAGGAGTTGGATGTAAAACTTAAAAGCCCCTTTTTAAACCAAAAAGCAAAGAAAGTAGCTGAAGCAGAAAAATGTGTGCAATTGCGTCGGGCTAAGAAATTTTCAGCGAAAATAAAGGAAATCAGCGAGATAATCAAAGCTGATAAAACGGGTGATTTGGGAGCCATTTGCATTGATTTCATGCAGAATTTACAGTTGCCTTGCATTCCAGTCCAGGATGTGATTTACCTAAGACAGTTAACCATCAGTGTTTTCTGCATACATAATCTAAAAGATGGCAAAGCAACTTTCTTTGTGTACCATGAGGGAATTGGAACAAAGGGGCCTAATGAGGTATGTTCATTTGTTTTTGAGTTCTTGAAAACGTCATTGAAGGGAGTCAAAGAGTTGTACATATTTTACGATGGGTGCAGCGCACAAAATAAGAACCATACATTTATCAGAATGTTGTCTGCTTTGACTTCTCTTAAACATTTTAGACATATCGAACATTACTTCCCAATAAGAGGACACTCCTTCCTGTCCTGCAATAGGGATTTCTCAGTACTCAAGAGAATAATCAAGAAGTACGACAGAGTGTACACCATCAAGGAGTATGTTGAGATAATTGTAACTTCATCCTGCAAGAGATCCTTCACTGTTGTAATAGCAGATTCCATCGGCATTCTCGACATCAAGCAATGGTGGCCCAAGTATTTTAAGAGGAATGTGCTGTCACAAGGGTCCTATGGAAAATCTGTGCCTAGAGACCATAAAACAAGCTTCAAACCAAGTCAGTTCATGCACTTCAGTTATGCAAGTGACAATGCTGGACTTGTTGTGGCACAACCATTCATTGATTCCCTTGTCAAGCACCATTTTAGGGTTCCAAATTGCACACTTGCGGACCTTGTTCTTCCAAAAAAAACATGGTGTATCCTGCAGGTTACATCCCCATACCTGCCAACCTATGAAAATCTGAATTAGGAAGATTATTAACACAAATAAAATTACCGATTTCGACAAAAAAAATTACCTATATGGCTACAATGCAGACTTGTACTGCTAAAATACAACTAAATTACACAAACCACCCACTATCAAATAAGCTATAGCTACATTAAAAAATATTTGTGTGTTGTTACCTGTTCACTGTGATACTTGAAGATCAGCACAATATTTCACACAAGAATACAACTCACAGAATCTATCTTTGCTTCCGATAATAATTTTGCCAGAAAATTAATGTAATATAGTCAAAAAATGTGGATTATAAGAAGAAAAATAAATAAATAAATGCTTAGCTAATTTGGAGCACTGGAGCACTGTGGCTTTAAAGAAGCAACTGTTGCCTTCTTTGCTCTCTTTAAGAACTCAGAACTAAAATTTTGTTCGTAACACAAATTTGATTTTCTTGTCTTCAATATTGAAAGGGATTCTAAAGTGTCACTGGACATGGAGGATCTGAATTGTGTTCTGTTCTTTTTCACCAAACTGAAAATCCTTTCACATTCCGCATTGCTGTGTGGAATGGAAAGTATTGACAGCATTATTCTACAAATTTTATCATATTTCAAAATACCATCAACTCCACGAATTTTGGCTAACTTAGCCCACTTCACATCTTCACTCTCTTCCATGTCAACAATGCCCAAAATATCATCAATCTGAAGAGCTGAGAATTGTTTTGTCACTTTATCCATAGCTGCATCTCTTGATTCGCCTTCTTGAACAGGAAGAATAATAGGAAACAAATCCACAAAATAGTGAACAGATGAAAAGCTGGAATCCTGAATATTTTTCATTCTTGCCACTTCTGCATTCTTCAACACTGCATTTCTGATGGGGAATTTATTAACAATGTAGTCACAAGCTGTAACAAAGTAGTTCCTAACAGCTGCAAAGAAAAGCTGTTTTTTCTTTTCATCAAGTGTTTGTGCAATTCTAGATGCTTGACATCCAATAACTAAATCCACGTCATCTTTTTGATTCTGGACACTATGGTAGTCAAGTTCAAGTAATGAGCAACTATTTACAGTTCTTGGTTTTACAAAGTTTGAAATCAATTCTCTTAAAAAATTAAACAACAGTTCTCTTAAAATGTGAATATGAGGTGATGATGATTGAAGAATGACATTCAGTTTTTCAAATGATGGCACAACACTTAGGAGAAATGCACACAGTGCTTTATTGAAGTCAGAAGAAAGAAACATAAATAGTTTTTCTTCTCGATTCATAAAAGGACTTTCATTCTTCAGAATAGAAACATCATTTTTTGCCGAAGGTGAAGCAACTTTTTTATGGCTGGTAAAGGAAACAGAACTTGGTTTCCTTTTCTTCTCTGTCTCTTTATCTAGGCCTTGATGGGCTCCACTTGAGCTTGCACAGGATGACTGTTGAAGCTTAGGAATTTTGTAAGAGGTTAGACTCACAGATTGTTTCTGATTTAATACCTCTGCCTTAAAAAAGCTAAGTAATGGTTGCCATTGCTCAAAAACCCTCAACAAACTTCTTCCAAGAGAAAGCCATCTTGAATACACATGTTTAAGAATTTTCTTGGCTTCTGTATCGTACAGATCTTGAAACTTGTGTAACCTTTCTTTTCTCTTGGAACTCTTCTCCAAATAATAAAAAATGTCTACAAGAATGTCATCGACTTTTACTGGCAGAGAAGATGCAGCTTTTTCTGCAGCTAAGTTTATTAGATGACAAACACAGCCAATCTCAATAAGCCCAGGGTGTTTTTCCTTCAACACTGCTGCAACACCATTTTTATGCCCTATCATAACAGCTGCATTGTCTGAGCAAAATGCAATGCAGTGTTCAATGGGAATACCATTACATTCAAATTGGGAAAGCATTAAATTACCAATATTCCGTCCGGTGCAGTCACCTTCCAGAACAGGAATGGAAAGAACAACATTTACAATTTTATACTGTGCTTCATCATAAAACGTAACTACAATGGGATACAACTTAAAACTAGTATCGTTGCTACCATCAGTTGCGACTGAAAACGGCCCACTTTTTAAGTACTGCACTACTCCGGATTTTGCATCCGAAGCCATCTCTTTCATAATAGCAGAAGTTTTGGTACGCCCACATCCATATTTCTTGGCAATTTCCGAGTCTGGGAACATTTTTTTGACAAGCGCACCTGCATGATCTGCGGCCGCTAGAGGAATGTTATGTTCTATCAAAAACGAAGTAAATAAACACTCAGCTCGCGTAATGTCTAGATCTGCACCCCCAGATTTAACAAAGAACCTTGAAAGTTTGTGATTATCTTCTTGGCATTTCACGTTGGATAAATGCTTCGCACTTTTGATGTGCACGCTGATGTCACTTTTACCGCCATGCGATATGTTGATGTCGCATCTGCATATCTTACAAAAGCCAAACCTTTCCCCTTTGTCAGAATTTAAAATGCATGGAAACTCTGCACTATACGTATCACGGAATGTCTGGTAATAATATTGTTTTTTCTTACTCATCTTTGAAAACATAATGCAGACAGTTTGTGCTTCATAACCTGTCACAAACGTCTAAACGAGGCAACGGCAATAGCCCGTAACAAAGTAAACAAATTCGTAAACAGCTGTTTCACGTTGCACTCGTTGACCACAGCGTATTTTGCCAGTTTAAATGTATTTGAAATTCAAATTTTAATACGTAATAGCAGCTCGTAAATTATAAATCAAAATCACCCGTCTTAACTAACCATCGAACGAACAAGCGACGACGTACTCTCTGTAGAACTGTGTAAACGAGAAAAAAAACAATCGATAGTCATGAGCACAACAAACGATACATCGATCGACATGAATGTTGAATCGATTTGGAAGACACCGACTTTATTTTACCGCGAAGCTATTTTAAAATAGGAAGAATTCAGACAATTTCGGAAAATCGTAAAGAGCAGTTATAATTCGGAAGACTTCCGGAAAAATCGGAAAGGTTGGCAGGTATGCATCCCTATCAACCAGAACAAAATAGATGACCTCCACAAGTTGCAAAACTACTTGCCACACACAGAAGATTGCCAGTCATTCTATAATTAATTAGCTATTCTTGTGGCCAACATGTTTAACAGAAGTAACGCAAAACCAGCATGATGATAAACCACATCAATGTAGACTTTACCGCAAATCATCAGCAAATAGTCCATTTTGAAGAGGGACATGTGCATACTTATTTATATTAAAATACAATCTCTCAATGTTAAAGTTGGTGTAGGCTGCATACACAAAGGTAGATCTAAAAACTACATCGTGTAGACTTTCTCATATCAGCAAGATTAGTGCATTAGGGACTGGATGCATTTATATTCATATAATTATTTGTATTTTTTTATGTTATAAGTAAAATTATAGTATTACTTTGTGTACACAAATAAATATTATGTTTTGTGGAGTATTATGACTACCATAAAGCAAAAATAGCAAATTTATTTTGAGTTTATGTAGGAAATTGAGAAACAACATAAGTCCAGCATTTTTAAATATTGTTTTTTTTTTTTTTGGGGGGGGGGGGGGGGGTTGTAAATACTTTGTCTTTCTTTTTTTTACATTAAAAGGAAGTAAATTAATGTTGTAATGTATCCATAGTATCACATATACATATTTTGCCACATGCCATTGACTATTACATTTTATTCACTTTCTGTAAAATCTGTTTTTTGTGACTTATGTTGTTTCTCAAATACTTGATTCATTTGTTTTTGAAAGGTAAAACACCTATGCTAAATTAATGTACCACTTACCACAGTAATGATTTGGACAGTTGAATTCAAACATGGCCGTACCAGCTTGGGTGACAAACTTTTGAGACACAATAAAAACTGCGAAGGGATAATCAGCTCCAAAAAAAGCAAAGACTGTTCCTTTTGCCAGGAAAGTGGTGGTGACTGTTTTCTAGGATAGTCATGGAATCGTCTTAATCATCTTGAAAAAGGAAAAACACGGCAAGAGCATACTATGCATCAATACTTGAAAAGATGGAAGGCAGAAATTGCAGAAACCAAAAAAAAAAAAAAAAAAAATTGTTTCACAAAGACAATGCACCAGCACACACCTTAGCAGTTGCCATGGTGAAAATCTACGAATTACAGTTTGAACTGCTTGATCACCCTCCTTACTCACCAGATCTAAATCCAATTTACTTTTTTTATTGTTCCCTAGGCTAAAAATTGTGCTCGGACAGAGATTTTTTTCTAGTGAGGCCATCACCTTCGTAAACAACTATTTTGCAGAGATTCACACAAATGATTGCTAAAAAATAACTGCAGTCCAAAATGGCTGAAATTTGAGAGGGTATGTTCTAAACATCTAAAGCATGAGCAAACAACCTCCCCAATTTTTGTTGACGAGTGCTATGTACCATCTTCATGTTGAGGGCGGAAACTTTTCAGATAACCCTCGTATATGTCAAGGTGGAATGGTGCATAGCAAAGGCAAAGGAAAAAGTAAGAAATACTGGCTTGATAGCAAGACATGGTAGTGACTAGTTCTCACGAAATTGAGAAAAATGAATTTTCAAAATATATATAATTTGCTTTAATTGACAAATTTTGTATAAAATAAACAGTACACAAGTGCCTTACCTCAACTGACTAGTATGTGGTCCCCAGTATTTCTCAATTTAAAATAGTATGTACATGAATAATATCAATTATGAGGGAATGATTATATAGGGAATGGAATGACATTTTTTATAGTATTGCTAAATTTACATTAAATTCGAATAAAAATCATCATTTTCTTTAATCATGAATTAATTTTTTCAAGAACTAGTTTTTTTTTTTTTTTTACATTTTAATCAATATATTTCTTTAAATTTACTGATATTTTCAATATTTTATTGTTATTCTCTCATAAATTCTCATTCCCTCATTAATAATTTTGATTTTGAACTTTTGAATTTGAACATAGCCTACAAAAAATGGTTGTGCATAACCTCAAATTAAATAGCAACTTAAGGCAAGTTGTTTACTCCTCAAAACATGTAAAACAATATAATAATTATTACAAAATAAAATAATTACCTTGTTCTAATTTGAGGTGAAGGCATGATACATAAAAATGTAAACTTTAAATAATGAAACTAAAATTAGTTGACTGCAATACATCTCTTTGTGCTGTACAACAATGCTGATCTGGTTACATTGGCAGTACTGCCAACTACAAAATGTTATAAGTGCTGCAATATACTATCAAATTCAAAAGTACAATGCAAGTGTTAATAAAAAAAGTGAGGGAATGATATTTTTTTGGGGACCCAGAAAAAATTAAATTTTATAATGATTTTGTTCTTGGTATATAATGGAAAGGATATTTACTGTAAAATACAGTATTTTAAAGAAATTAATGATATCAAAATACAGTAGAATCCTGCAAATCTGAACTACATAATTGGGACCGAACCCTGTTTAGCGAAAATTTGGATTAGTAGGCGGAATTTTGTCATATGCCATATATTGTCTTTTTGAGGCGTATTTAGTGTCTGATATGTCATATGTATGAAAGGTCAGACGAAAAATACACCTTTATTATTTAGCGTACATATTAGTATCATATAGCTTAAACTGCCATTTCAAATATTCAGAGTTTAAAAAACCCAACAGCTTACATTACGTGACAACATTAGGTCGAAATGAAGGGCGGTTCGTGAGTGTGTATTAGCGGAAGGGCAGTGACCTTCAACCAGAGTAAATAAAGCTCCCATCCTCCTTCCCGCATAGGCTTACACATTCCTCTCCTCTTCCGTTCCCAACTCTGAGGAGTTAGACAGTCAGTGCGTCACCTGCTACTGCGCACTTGCCCTGTGTTTTGTGAGCCCTTGTGAGCGGTGTGTAGTGTGGTTTTTTACATTTTGTGCTTGTCCCTGCTGTTGGTCATCATGACAAGCAAGCGTAAACATAACTCGTGTACATTAAATGAAAAACTGGAAGTGCTGAAAAGACTTGACAAAGGTGAAAGTGCCACTCTGTTACCGAAAGAATTGGGTGCCGGCAAAGCAACCATTTCCGATTGGAAAAAGAACAGAGGTAAAATGGAGCAGTTTTGTACTACCACAAGTGAAAAAATTATTGAAAAACGTAGCAAAATGAGTGTCTTACAAAAAATTGTATGCACTTTTTTTATGGTTTACCCAAGAAAGACAAAAAGGAATCCCCATCACTGGCCCTCTGATTCAAGAAAAAGTGCTTCAATTGAACAAGCTCATGGATGGTGACGCAAAAATTTACGGCTAGTTGCGATTTCTTAGACCGATGAAGAAACGACATGGAATCAGGCAGCTTACAATAACTGGGAAGAAACTGTCAGCAAACAACGAAGCAGCTATTGAATACCTTGAGGAGTTGAAAGATATCATTCCTTCCTACTTGCCACACCAAGTTTATAACACGGATGAGACAGGACTTAACTTTAAAGGATTGCCTACCAAAAGTCTTGCATCACAAGAGGAATCATCTGCACCAGGGTTTAAAATGGATAAACAACGCCTAACTGTGTTAGCCTGCTGCAACGCTTCTGCCACAAATAAGCTTCCACTGATGGTTATCGGCAAATCGGAAAAACCACGCTGTTTTAAAAACATGAACATGAACACTCTCCCTGTATTTTACAGAAACCAAAAGAAAGCTTGATGTATCGTGTCTTGTTCCAAGACTGGTCTGAAAAACAATTTGTGCCAAAAGTAAAGACCTTTAACTAAGAAAATGGATTGCCTCCTAGTGCTTTGTTACTCATAGACAATGCTTCGTCACATCCTGAAGAAATGCAACTTGTTTGCGGTGATATCATAGCCATTTTTCTCCCACCAAACGTCACTTCAATTTTGCAGCCAATGGACCAAGCCAAGGAGTTTTGCAGGCTTTGAAACAGAATTACAGAAAAGAGCTTCTTCGTAGCCTGCTTGAAGAGAATGAAGAACTGACAATCTTGCATAAACTCAAGAAAATCACCATCAAAGATATCATTTACTGGGTAGCAGAAGCTTGGGAGAAAACACAAAAGGAATCTTTACAGAAATCATGGAAAAATCTCTGGCCTGATTTAGAGTTTGTCCAAATGGTCTAGTGAAAAAAATGGTACCAGGTTGCGAAACTGCAGATGAGTGCGCTGAAAAGTGGACGGCCATTGACTGTGGCCACGAGGAATACACAGATGAAGATATTGTAGCTGTGCAAGGAACGTCAACTGATCTCGATGCAGACGACAGTGAGGAGGAAGGGAACATGCCCACTGATGTTTCTCACACTGCCGCAGCCAGTGCCTTGATCTGGCTTTGCGCTACGTCGAGCAATATGCCGATGCAACCCCAACAGATGTTATGTTTATGTGGCGTTGGCGAAACATTGTATCTTCAAGCCGATTTAGTGCATTGCGTCAAAGGAAGATTACTGACTTTGCCTCTTAGAAAATGGTTTGCTTTTTTACGTTTTGTTTTGTGTCAATCCTGTACAGAACATGAATTCTACATATAGTATGTAAGTAAATTCAAAAATTTTAAATACGTACATATGTATTTAAGTACACGTACTATGTATGTAATCCTATTTTTTTCATTTTTCAGTTAGACAGTGAAATAAATAAATTATAAGTTTCTTATGTACATATTAATAAACGTACAACATTACTTGAAAAAACATGTTTTTCTTTACTTTTCCTAGTCCTTAAATGTTATAAAAATTATTTTTTTTTTTTGTCCTAGCCCTGTTCAGATAAGGCGGATTTTCGGATTAGCGGGAGACTACTGTAGTTATTTTCATAAAACAAAACAAATTAATGATATTTAAAGTATTCAGCCAACTGCCATTTTTTATTTTGAGATGAGTACACTAAAATTATGTATAGTTTGAGTAGCTATAATGTTACAGTTTTCGTAACAAAAAAAATACACAGCTTATGACAATGTTTATAACACATTAAATTAAGTGTGGACACGATTTTCATAAATTTCTGAGAACCAGTCTGGTATTTTGCTCAGCCATATGACAAGGAAATGCTTCAATGGATCAATGGGGATTTTATTCATTTTTGCAATAGTCTGAATATGTGACCTGTTAAGCAGTATTGTGGTTGACCCTGGGTGTGTGTCGGGGGGGGGGGGAATAGAAAATAACTTTCCAATTATTTAGTAGTAAGCAGTGTCTTCAATGACTTAAAAACTCACGAGTTAGTAAAATTATTTAAAAAAAATTAAGGAGTATGTGAATGAACAAGCCAAAGTGTTTGCTAAGAAAACACACTTTATTATAATACTTTCTACATTCTTCACTGTACATATTGACTAACAATTTATTGAAAAAAAAATATCCTAGTGCTCTGCAAATGTGATTTAATCCGCAAACTATTTTAATGCATTTTCAACTAACACAATAGATGAAACTGCCCAAGTTTCCTAACCAGTCTTAAGTTAAATTTTTTTTTAATATTTCAGGCACATTTTATATTTATATGAGTTTCTGCTGAGAAAAAAAACTACCACATCACTAATACAGACAGTTACAAAAGGTGGCATTAACCATTTTAGTGACAGTGTATATGTAGTATTATTTCATTATGCAATAACAAATATATCACAAGGGGGAAAAAAATTTTTGTGCAATTAATGTAACATTAGCTTTAAATGTATGTATATCACTATTTTCTATCATTTCTAGTGATCTACATCTACCCCAGAGGTCTACTTTAATCTCACTTTATTTATCTTATTTTACATAATATATTTTAAAAAATATATGGATATTAAAATTACATTATTAATTATACTCTGAACAACATTTTTGGGCTTTTCTTGAGCAAGTCATAAAATATTCATTTTCCCTAAGGATTTCCTATTATAGTAATCCACATCAATACCTTTTCTTCGCATACTCATAACTAAGGTAATAATCTACATTTTTTTTGTCATCTTCACAGTTCTTGCTGGTTCTTGTTTACTTGCAAACGTTTTTACTTAAATTCTAACACTGGGTGACTTAGAAATTAATGTTTGCTGGGTTTTTAAAATCTACAAGAATAAAGGCTCAGAACGGGTGGATGCAAAATGGAGGAGAAGATATTCCCCCCCCATCTAGAAATTTTGGGAAGAAAAAAAAAGTGACATCTCGGTTATATTGAGTGATGAAAGGTGAGCTGTTACACTACCTCGAATTACAATCCACGAAAGCAGTGATACATGTTGAGAATAATAATGCAACTATTCAAATGCCTTGTTGATGTTCTTTTTTTTTTAATTCAAAATTTATTCTTTCCTAATCTCCTCCCTAAATAAATTTCTGCATCCGCCTCTGAGCCTCGGTTCGTAAATTAAATATTTTCCATTTTGGGATTCAGTCTCAATACCATAGTAAATACGCTAATGTAATACCTATACACAGTGCCCATTTCTGATTAGTAATGTGCAACATTATCTAAACCGAAGAGAGAAAATATTACATCTAGTTGCTGGAGTCCCGACATCCACAACGGCTGCTACATTACAGAACCTTTGCAAAATGTGAATCTAATAAAATTTTACCCACTATTTTAGCTTAATAGTTGCATTATCAAATTAAAATAATTTTAAAATAAAACCACAATGCTCCTAAAATAAAAGCTACATGTTTTACTAAAGGATACTGTGTTAACATTCCCTAATTAAAAATTGAACAATAATACATAATTCAAACTTTTTTCTAGCATAAAAACCACAATTTATCTCTATAGTAGTAAAAATACTATACCTAAAAAATATTTCTGTGGCATAAGGAAACAATGGTAGAACATGTGATGTACTCAACCACGAAGGCAACATTGTCTCTGTGCTACACAGACTCATATGACTTCTTGATGGTGCGGGCCAAATTGCACGCCATCACCATGCCCAAGAACTGAAACACGACGAACAAGCTTATCTAAAAATTCTGTTTGCAAGTACAAACTGCACTTCTTTTTCTCATTTCAGCTTTCATAACTAAAACATCACACCAATACATAATTATTTTAACCTATTTCTAAACTCAATTTTTCGGGTTTTACAAAAAAATAAACTATTGTAGTAATGAATGGACTTGTGCAGAGCATGTAAAAGCCTTTTGAAAGAAATTATACAGTAATATTATCATGCCAATATCAATAAATGCTCTTAGAATTCATCAAGACTTGTTTGCATGGACTGTAAATTCATTATTTTAAAATGTAAGTAAAATTAAAATTTGCTAACATACCTAAACGATCATTGTTTTCTCACTTGGTTTTCAATTTAAAATATTTATTACGCATTATTATTTGCCCCATAATAATATAATCAACTATAAGATATCTTGTTATGTATACCATAAGTCAAAATGTATGTTACATGTACTGCTACATAGTATTAAAATTTTTTATTCCTACCCAACCACTAACTGCACCGCTAGGTTTTAGAAGGTAGAGAGATGTTTATTGAAGTGAAACTTCTTTGGACACAATGAGAATAAAATATCAAGACCCAATTTTAATGCAACATTTTCGTGAAACATTGTTGTCAAACGTTTCTGACACAAAAAGGATAGAGAATAGGTACTTGGCCAAAGAGAGATAAATAGAGCACTATGCTATATACGTTGCTGGGTTCATTTTTGTTCTCCTCTTTGTGCAATGATTCATCCCCTGCCCCGAGAGAGATAGATGAATGAAAGAATATGAGTGTGTGTACGTGCGCATGAGCTTGTTGCAAAAAATTGATACAGGTAACTTGCATACCTTAAATTTTATATTTGCTACTAGCACCCTCGCATTCCTCATTCAACCAGCAGTGATAGAGCGCGGTTGAGACAGTCCCTGCATTTCCTGCATAGCTAGCGTTAACTGTTATGAATTTCACATTTAATTCAGATTTGGCATTATCCAAATGGCAGAATTGTTTGAAGAAATAGAAACACACAGTTTTTCGTTATGGTGTATTTCAAAAGTGGGTAATATTTATTGTTAATTAATCATTATTGATTGTTCAATAATTATTGATACCCTGAGCAGTTATTTTGGAGTAATTATTTTGTTAATTCATGTTCATTAATTTATTTTAATTTTGATCAATTTTCTAATAAACACATCAAAGGTTTCGATTCTTAAATACTTGAAAATGAAATGACAACCAAAAACCCTGTGCTAAGTTATTTTTAGAAAATTGTCTTCTCTCTCTTTGTCATTTTACCCCTTGTGATACTTACAAGTGGAGGTTTGAACTGCCAAAGAAGTTTCGCTTTTATCATGTGTACTGTGTTTCACGCGTTCTATTTTAGTTACATTTCTCTACCAAATTATATTACTGAAAGTCAGTTTTTATTTAACTGTTACAATCCAGTCATCAACCGGCTAGCTATGATCTGAATTGCACATACATAAACACTTGAAGAATTTTGCTGGGCGCCAAGAATCATTTAAGTTCAATAGGATTTTACTTTTTGAGATTATGTCTGTTTACTTGAAGAATGCCTTGCATAAATAAAGTTAGTCAGTTAAGCTTTCCCTTTCCCAAACACTAAACATGGTCACCATTTAACGACTTGGAAAACTTTACATCCATAGCAAAAAAATAACTTGCACAACTTCTCAAAACAAATTGATTCATCAGATCATCACTTTTACATACAGTTCGTTTAATTAAATCCAGGGTTACTAGCGACTCATGGTACAAATGGCAGACAGAACATTGTCTGCCCAGCGTGGCTACAGATTTACCAAAAATGGCTCCAACTGGGCCTAGGTTGAAAACTTATAATTAACGGTTCGACAAAAAAAAAGTGACCTGGACCTCAGCAGTAAAATTTTTCACTCACGCCCAAGTCACGACTAACATGGCGACCTACAACTAAAGCTTCTTTCCAACTGGAAGGAGCCGGACTCGTGATGCCTCAACAACCAATCACAACATAGCTTACTCTTTCAACCAATGACACAACTTTACACATAGACAAAATAGCCAATACTAACGCATGGCAACAGCATCTAGGAAAACGGAGAACACAGAGAATTGTCAGGAAATCAGGGAATAGATGGAGGAATATGTTCGCTCAAGAAATTCACATGAAATACAAAAAAAAAAAAAAAAAGTTCATTCTGTATAGCTTAACCATAATCTATGTCAAATATATTGTATTTGTGTTCTGTCTTTCTTCGTTGCAATGTAGTGACAGTTTATTTTTCAAAAGAGATGTTTTTCTGGCATGTGAGGCTGAATTTAATCTGTGACATTGCCTCGGAGTGTAATGTTAGAAACATTATTTTGTGCACAGTTTCCAAGATTTTTGTTAAAGTGGGAAAAGTTTTGTCACATCATTAAAGAATCCACAAGTGCATTGTACTACAGAAGTGTTGAAAGGTAATACAAAACAAAACATATAGCGATTTTTTTTCCAAGGAAATATTGCCTTCTGATCAATGAAAATTTAAAATGACCAAAAGTTGGGAAATGCTATGTTTTGCCAGACACACTGATCTAACACTCAAATTGCGAGGATACCACAAAATGTATTCTACAGGGTAACGTACAGGCCAGGTCACCATACAAACACAAGGAGTATGCAAACAACGTGACAAGCTGAGGTCTCGGAAGAAACTTACCTGGATGACAGCAATACCTATGCCGACTCCCCCAAGCATCGCTGCGTGGTCCGCCACGTAGGCACCCAGTTTCGGGAGACATCCTTCCTTATTTCGGTACGGGCTGGCCGTCGAACACGGCTCGCCACCCCACAACCCATACTCGGTGTGGCAGCAAGATGCCGGCAAAGTTCCGTTTGTGTCATGGTACTCCCTGTCCCAGTCTTCAGGCTTGTTTATGCCACAGCAGTTGAACTGGGAACATTACACCACAACACTTCTCACAAATTGCCTTAACCACTCCTGCAGAAAACCTCAAAGTTCATGCCAAGTACCACATCTGCATATGCTGGTAATTCAATATGAAGAGGATTCTAGTACTGTATGTATGATATATTTTATGCAAAATTTGAGTTTAAAAAATGTAGTGTGATTCACATGCAAGTTTTTAACTTTGTGTAGAAATAAAAATTTTAACAAGACTGTGTTGGTTTTTAATAACTATAACATCGTCAGTACCAGTAAACATGTTTCATTAAAATGTCTTATCTCTGGATTTTGGAACACCATGAACTGCGCCTGTACTCTGTCACGTCTGCTGTCTGCAACCATCTTGTAACCCATTCCCCCCACCCCCCAAAAATTGAAAACACATGTTTTGCTCGATAGTTTGAAACACAACTGTCTTAGCCCTTTTCAGTCAAAAGCTAGGTAAATATTATCTGTTCTCACAAAGCAAAACGTTGAGTTTATTTTGATTACCATGCAGTGTTATGATACATTACTGTAACCACTCCTTGGAATAAGGCTTCACAGAAGATGAATTAAGATGCTCCTCCACACACCAGTGTGGAAATAGATCAGTCAGATTAACAGTTGGAGGTTATGGGCTAGGCCTATCACGCTATCAGCATTGAAGGGCTCTTTGTGGTGGAATAACTTCAGCTGTTTTCCATTTAGTTGAAAAAACTGAGTTTTTATACTTGTGTTAAATTAAATGTTGCATCAAAGCTATTAGCATATAAGTCTAAAAGAGCATCCTTTCAAAAATGAAATTTGGTATACCATCAGGGTCTATTGACATAGTAGATTTAAAAGATTTTATGCCCCAAAGGACCAGACACTCAGAAATGAAGGCAACAGGAATTGTGTGAGGGCTCACATTTATTACTGAAAATTGAGGGTTGTACGTGGATGATACATACATACATTCAAAAAATAATGAGCAAAAGTATTAGATATTAAACATAGATCACTTGAAACAAAACCACTCACATTAAGAAATTGATGTTCACAATTTTAACATAGGTAATGTCAATTTGTTTTATTATTCTTGACATTATTGTTCATCTTTTGTGGGTCCAGCAAATTTTATCTTATATGATGAGATTTTTTTTACTTATTTTCTGTAATGCGATAAGTATGTATAATATTGATTGTTAAATTTGTTTAAATGCTTTTGAAAATGTTTTCTTAAGTCTTGAATTCTTATGAAAATCAGAGGATGTTTGGAGACCATTTGAGCAGTTATCGGGATGAAGGTATTAATTTTATCACATACACACATAGTTGTTCAACTAGAACATTCACATAAGTATTGTAAAAGTTAGACCAGTTAATGTTCTTTTACAAAATTATAATAGATCACAAAAATCACCATTTTTATTGTTCCTAAAGACAGGCTCTGTACTTTCATTTGAGGAAACAGCACTGGTACCCATTTTAAAATGAAAAGTTATGCATGAAAAATTAAAAATAATCGAAAAATGTATACATATCTGGTTAATTAAAGATATGTTGGGTAGTTATAGTCTTATAAAAATATTTTATTGTATGTTTTAGTTTTACACAATTTGGTCAATGATGATTTTTATTTTTAAGGCAGGATATTTTTACCGTAATATAGCAGCACTATCCTTATTTTACAAAACTTATCTATATAGGTGGACTAGTAAATTTTTGTGATTAAGTAACATTAAAATTAGACAGTATGTCTAAAAGATAAAATACCAAACTATTGTACAAATAACGGTAAGATTTTTCTCCATAAACCATTACCACTAAAACATTTTGCCAATATAGTCTTCAAGAATTAATACAGATAAAATTACAAATTAACTTACATTAGTCTGCATGACATCCCAGACTTTCGCAGTGCTATTAGATTGTTTGTAGTTATTAATGGACTCTTTGAGCTTGCTTTCTAAAAATGTCTCTGCATTATCTCTGAGCACATAACCAGCAATTCCTGCTGAAAATTCCAGTATGAAGATGACGACCAGCAGAAGAGAGAACTGAAACACAAACCCAACACCATCGCTCCTTCTCCCACTGATCTCGCCACAGCATATTACCAGCTATTCGCCTCTCCCTGTACGAGATGGTTTGTCCCTCCATCCTGCCGGGCCCTATTTGCAACACTTGTGCAACGGAAACTTGAAGATGTTAAACTTTAGGGGTTAGGAAGTGAATGTTAGAATGTCCATCTTCATACAGCAGAAGGCAATCGTGACGCATCGCAGAATCTGCATTATCCACCCTTGTCGCTCAGTGATCATTTCCGGGCCATACTCAGTCCATTCATGGTATTAGTCATACATTATAAAGAAAACCTTGCAAAAAAATCATCCTATTCACAACTTGTATGGATGTTTTTTAATCAGAAATATTTCAAAGAATTTATGCTATTACTGCTATAATTAAATTTTTACAACTGATGAAACCAGACTTCATCATTAAATGAAACTTTCTCTAGCAAAATGTAATGTTTATTCAAGGTTTATAATTTAAAAAATGTAAGAATTGAATGAGAAATTTTACTAGTATTTATGGTAATATACATAAAGAATATAATGTTTACAAAAATATAATTTGTACTCTTTGTTTCTAAATTTATTTTGACACTTGTCCTAAAACATAATCCAGTTTAATACTCCACACCTAAATAAAAAATCTGCAACTATTACCTGAGGTTGACTAAAATTAAAAAATAAAGGACTCGAACTCAACCTGACTCAAAAGACATAAATACTGAACTTGATTCGACCCAAAACTTTGCAGACTCAATCATCTCTATTATATAAGCACAGAACTACCAACAACTAGTCAGTTCTGAGAGAATTTTCATTCTTTAGATTGTAGAGACAAACATGCTACATACTTACATATACAGCAATTCCTTACCCTGTCAATTAAAAAATATTTTGTTACGTCAAGTAACACAACATTCACATAAACAGACACACTCCATTTGTGTTCCATTCATTCTGTGCAAGCCACACTACCCCAACTAAATGTTTTAATGCCCTTAATTTTGATATGTTATATGTTAAACCAAAAAGAGTGTTAACCTATACCACTGATGTATACCAGGGTTTCCCTATCACTAGCATGTCGAGAGGCCTCTGAGGTGTGCCGAAACATTTTAGTAAATAAAAATGTACTATTATACTAATATTATAAATGTGAAAGTTTCTGTTTGTGTGTATGTAATGGATTTTCATGAAATTCGGAATATAGTTACTTTAGGTCCTGGAATAGTACATAGGGTAGTACTTTCCATCCCAGAAAAATGAACGGTTCCTGTGGGATAGTAACAAAACGTAACTCTGATAGAGAGAACTGTTAAACTTTTCCTATTGCAATGTTGATGCTTTCTTCTTATCCATGGATTGCATTGTTTGATTTTTTTTTTCATTCAAGGCATGGCAATAATGTTCCCATGAGAAGGGGTATTTATAATGAACTATGCAAGTGTGTTCTGTAGAATGCCATAGCAAAGCACAGATACTTCAGCTAGTTGTACATAAAATCTTCAAATGAGTAGCCTTTTCAAATCAAAATTCAACATATTCTTTTCTGAATACTACAGTTTTTTTTTTTAAACTGGTTTATTTGTATTATGCAGGGTTTAACAATTTAAAAACCAACAAAAAAATAAATAAATAATGTGTATAAAAATTTTGTTTAAATGTATGTAGTGTGCCGCCAATTTCAACAGTTGATTCAGCAATATCTTGATTGAGAAAAAGTCAAAAATGCTGATATACACAATTACTATTTTCAAGGTCATCAGTACTTACTGTTAGCACCATGCAGTAGTTCTCTTTGACAGAACCACAGCAGCCAAAAAATGCCACAACAAAGATAATAACACCAATTGCTATAAGCAGGGCTGGTACAGAGAAGAACTTGTCATCCAGGAATAATTCATACTCGTGGTACTTTGCTTTAACAGCAGCACCCACTGATATTAGCACTATGCCAAAGATCTGTAAAAAAAATATATATATATCAAACACATGTGAATTAGATAACTAACTTTCTCACTGCTGTAATTCCTTTACAAAACATGCACAACAAATAAAAAAATGCAAAATAAATCAGGGCAGACATACTTGAAAGTGTAATTTATTTTTTTTGTCACATACCCACCAACAGTTCTGACACTTTCACGGAGGGCACGACACAGACACAATGACATAAGACAATGTAGCCATGGCAATTACACTGGCACTGCTTTCATGCAGGCACCAAGAGCAAGCAGGCCCCACCTGAAGGAAGTACCACAATAGGTAGGCACTATCGCAATTGGCCAACATACACAAGCAGCCATTAGCATGTATTTGCAGGGACTGCAAAAGACAATAAAAACCCAAAGTAACCAAGATGGTAATACAGTAAATTCCGAAATAATCCAAAATGATTGGAACCAGACCCTTTTTGGATTAACGAATTTTACAGATTAAGCGAAGTCATTTTTTAAAATAAACTTAAATTTCATAATAATGTGTGATGACAAATACGTATTATTACATGTGAATACACAATTTGTTTTAAAAGATGTTTAAACTTAACCAAATCTCGGATATAAATGGGTGCTTAAAGAGCAGAATTTTAAAAAAAAATTAACAGAATTCTTTAGGCCAATGTAGTTTAGTAATAATATTATTTCAGTACATTGTCTAACTTTGAATCTTATAGTAATTTTAGCAGAAATATACTTTGTTTTATTTAGTATCACTGATTTTATTGTAACCTTGGTTCTTTATATCAGGGGTGCCCACAAGGGGGGGGTAACGACGCAGACTGCGTCATTAAAATTTCAGGGGAGGAGGGGGTGGTTAAAAGACGAGAAATATATATATATTATTTATATAATTATAGCTTCTAATGTGAAAATATGTTTCTGGTGCTTTGATAATTGAAAGGGATCCTGTAAATCAAATTGGCAACCCTGCACTTTCCTCAACAAAAGCAGTTTGACATCTGTCGGTTCAGGATGGAAATATTACCTGATATGACCAAAATTATTATTAGAAAATCAGTTGTAATTAATGCAAAATGTGATAAAATATAATACTAAAAAAGTATAATATTATAAAATAATTGAGTAAATCATTGAGAAAATGGCATTAAAAATTACGGGGGGGGGGGGGGGGGGGGGGGTAACATTAGGTTAGGGGGGGTGAGTCATAGTGTTTGGGGGGGGTGTGCACCTCTGTTTATATCTTTTGGTTTTAGATTAAACAGACTTACAGATTATCTAAGTTTTGATTATCAGCACTCCACTGTACTAACATGCACTGAATTTTCCATTTACAAAAACATAGGCAGTCACAATTTCTTTCTAAGCTTGAGCTCAAAGTTTTAGATATTTTGTGTTTTTAAGGAGGCAACATTTCATGATACACATTTGTGGATGGATCAACTAAAACTATTGGAAGACATTTGGAAAAGTTGTCAAAAAAAGTACAGTAAACTCCCTATTATCCGCGGGCGGATAATCCGCGCATGCTACGAAAAAATACAGTACATATGCAAATCTGTATTTTATTACAAGTGAGCAAATTTGAACTCTACTGACGAGTGTATTGTGTGCAGTATACAGTACAGTACAGCCACAGGCGAGCCCAGTGCGAAGGCGCAGAGCGGCTTTGCAACACATCGTCGGACTGCTTCACTAATTAGAGGAACAAGACGACGATGCGCAGTTGGCTGAAAAACTTATGTTGTGGAAATTCAATCAAGAATTAAGAAAAAATGTTTCCAAAGTAAGAAACAAAAGCAAGTGACTGATTTTTTTCAAAAAGTTGTAAATTTAAAGAGTTGTGCTTTTTTAATGTCTAACAAAGTCTCTGAGTACGTACAAGTATGTGCTGTATCCTTGTTACGAAGTTAGTACCGAGCACTTTTATGTTTACATCACTGAAATGTATTGTATGTTAATTATTCAGTAAAATACTAAAATTTTAACATCATTTAATAATTTTTACTGTTAATTGTAACTTTAACTGAACATACATTTTTTAATTTTTTAATGTTTCCTTTTTTGTTTCCCATTTTCGTCTCTTTTGCAGATTATCCGCGATTTTCACTATCCGCGGCGGCCTCGCCACTTAATTTTGTGGATAATCGGGAGTGTACTGTAATCAGTTAAGTTTAGTTGGTGTTCAAGAAAATTTATATCATTAAAATTTTTAAATTATAAAACAGCAAGATTTAAAATCCAAAAAAAAAAATCCAAAATGTATTTCAAAATATGAATTAAAAACCATTAAAAAAATATGTGAAAAATTATCAAAAAATTTTAATAGTAAAATATAAAATAAAAAAAAGCTATATATAATAATGGCAAAAGAAAACCCCACGATAAAACAAGGAGGAGGTGGGAAGATCAGATAGTTAAAGTAGTGCAGGAGAGAGGAGAAGTGGAATCAAGTGAAAGATTAGGAATGGTGGAAGAAAAGAGGAAGATGGAGGTAGTTTACTTTGCTGACCCGGCTACAGGCTGGAAGCAGTTGAGGATGATGTTAATAATGATTACATAATCTCAAATATGACATCAGGCAAAACAGGTGTTTCTTGTTGTCTGTAGCATTTTAGGTGAAACAGACTATCCTGCTCCCGGCTCGTTACCTCCCAATTGCTATAGGCTTGTGGAAGTATCATGTGTACGGCTGGCTAAAGACATCTGCAGCACCATGCGTTGATAGTGTGAAGTTGTCGCCATGACATAGTGTGAGACACAAGTCTAGTGACTGGCTATCAGCATTACCTTCCACCAATCACCATAACCACACATACCGTACTTAAATTTTAATTGTGTCATAATCTATTGCGAAAATTTAACAATTTAGGCCATTTTTAATCTTGTGTGGGCTTTTTAGTGTACCATGCCCTTTTCTTAGTCTTAAGAGTGTTAATAGACAAGGGAGACTTTATTAGTTCAATAGTTAAATACTCAATAAGAAATTTATAAAAAAAAAATATATTTTCCAGCTTCTTTGAAAATATGAGGTTAGCAGAAATGAATGACCAGATTTAAAAAATTCATATTTTCAATTCCAAATTATACACATAATATCCTAATCAGTGATACTGGAAAATAAAGAGAAACATTACAAGTTTTTTCCCCCCAATATCGCTCAATAGATGGCAACACTCCTTTAGAATGTAAAGATTAAATTTCAAAATGACAATAACAGAGAAAAGTAGTTGTGAAAATGAGCATGCAAAGATTTCTTCCATTATTTCTATGCAATGTGGGTTTAGAAATTTCTACAGAAAGGAAGCACCAAGTCACAAGAATATTCTGAGGTAGGCTAAAAGGCAAAAGATAAGTGGTACCTAACTAACAAAGCTATATTCGAAGTCCACTGAATTCATCTGTAGCTGGAGTCAATGAACTTGTAATTCCCCGGAACACAGCATGGAAAAAGTTATGAAAAGGATTACAATTCAAACCACTACACTTACAATTTCTGCAAAATTTAATACAAAAAAAAAATTCTAAGATTTGATGTTTACAATTGCATGCAAGAAGCATTGGAAAGTGAAGATTTCTCCAATAAGCTGATATTCTTCAATGAAGCCATGTTCCTTTTAACAGGAGGAGTACCGAAATCATCACAATTTCACAATGTGGGGCACAACTCCCCGTTAAATTGTGGATTTGGAGAAAGTCACCAAAAGTAAATTTGGTAAATATGTATTGTACGGATTAGCGCCAAAAAAATTCGTACAAATATGAAATAACTTTCATTATATGCTATCTTACGTCCTCTTTTCAGAACCGCCTGCGGAGATAAAAAATTCCAATTACTTTAGGAGATATCGAATTTTTTAATCTTCATTTTTTTGCGATTTTTTTAAAAAATAATTTAAAAAATCCGAAAATACCTTTATTCTGTGCTCTTAAACATCCTCTTTTCATTGAACCCGGCTGAGATAAGAAATTCCAAATACTTTTGGAGATATCGAATTTTTTAATTTTCATCCTGTGCACTCATGCGGCCATAACGGTTGCTTGTTTACATGTATGATTTTTTTTTTTTTGCGATGTTCCCGAACGGAGAAACTTAAGATGCACATAAAGTTCTGCCATTCCCGATTACACCCGAACAATTCACCTTCGGCCAACCTCGGGTTTATTTATTAATATTTATATTTCTCTGTTTATTTTAATGTAGCTATACTAACCTAACTAACCATCCAAAGGGTTTTAAAGTGTTTTAATGTAGCTAACCTATCCGACCACTTTTAATATTTCAATTCATTTTTCCTGCGCAAAAATAAATAAATCCCGAGGTTGGCCGAAGGTGAATATTCGGGTGTAATCGGGAATGGCAGAACTTAATGTGGATCTTAGGACTCGTGAACGAATACATCATGTAAAAAGAAACTTACGTGAGTTTATTCTGTTCATCCTTTGTCCCGGTTTGTTAGGTCAGGTCAGCTACATTATAAATACTTAAAACTATACAACATGTAAAATAAATTGATATTATTTTTAATTTCCGTTTATTTTGAAGTATTTATAATGTAAGTAACCTTACCTAATGGAAAATTTCTGTTATTTAGACATTCAGGCGAACACCGCAAAATATAAAATGGCAACGGTCAAATTATTACACACGTCTTGTATAGCCGCATGAGTGCACAGGATGAAAATTAAAAAATTCGATATCTCCAAAAGTATTTGGAATTTCTTATCTCAGCCGGGTTTAATGAAAAGAGGAAGTTTAAGAGCACAGAATAAAGGTATTTTCAAATTTTTCAAATTTTTTTTAAAAAAATCGCCAAAAAATGAATGTTAAAAAATTGGATATCTCCTAAAGTAATTGGAATTTTTTTATCTCCGCAGGCGGTTCTGAAAAGAGGACGTAAGATAGCATATAATGAAAGTTATTTCATATTTGTACGATTTTTTTTGGCGCTAATCCGTACAATACATATTTACCGTAAATTTTTTTGTCTAATTTCACAAAAAAAAAATCTGAATGGGCTATTTTTTCACTGAGAATGGGTAGCTATTGTTTAGAAATGTTGCAAATATTATTTCCACACATGAGTGAGGACAATACAAATTTTAAGTTTCAACAAGATAAAGTTCTGCCCAATTGGGATTTTGCATACATTTTACTTTCAAACCATTTTCCGCAATTGAAGAATACATCACAGCTCCTGCACACCATTATCTATACACTTAATAAAATTTTGCCTACAGGTGCAGGTTGATATTGAAGTTTATATTTATTTTATGTAATTCAAAAAAATTTCTGGAACATTTGGAAACTTTTGAGAATGATTTTGAAACGTAGGAACTGTGTAAGATCTCAAATATTCCACTTGGATCAACTCAACTATTACACACATTCCATGCATCCAAACAGTTTACTGCAAAAAAATTTAATTTTAAGTTATTTGGCTAATTATTATTTTAATAATATAAAACTAAGTGAAAATGGGTATCTTTAAAAAAACATTTAAATACACTAAAACATAGCAACAAACAGTATGCCAACCAGAATATTGTTTGTAACTTATAGTTGTTACATATCCTACAAATTTATTTTTCCAGTAAGATTGATTCACTTGCTGCAAAGCCAAACAACAGTCGAAAGAGACGAGTATACGACTAAAAGCAACTTGCATTAAAATTACTTAATTCAAAAACTGGATAGTCCCAACGGATATAGCTAACTTCAGTACAGAAAAAAATTTATGTCTGCGTGGTTTTCAACACAAACTTAAGATCTGAATTCAGCCCACACATGAAAAAAATTTCACCCCCAATAAAGGATTCAATTAAAAATCTATATATTGAAGGTTTCTTAATAAAAAGCTGTAACTGAAAAAATACAGGTCCTTCCTTAGTTACACCATAACTGGAGAAGAGATGCTTTGTTCACATGAGCTGTAAAATGTCTGAACCAGAAGTTGCTATTTCGGCTATCCTATAATCTCTTGATATTTTTATTTCCAGGCTTGTACCACAAGAATGTAGCAGTGGTAATGACGTCAACGCTGCCATGTTGATGATGTCAATAATATTATGTTACTGCAATATATAGGTACTAGTCCCAGTTAATTGATTGATACACTTGCAATTGGGCTTCTGCCCTGTGGCAAGAAGTCCCCTCCCTACTTGCCCAATTTCTCAAGCATCTTACCCGTCCTTTCCTCTTCTCACATCCAGTACCTTTCCCTCAATCCTATGCTACTCCCGCCCTGTCCTCACCAGGAATACTTGCCTACCTCTTTCCATTCTTCTCCAATATCTCTGAATCTTCCACCCATGATATTCCTCACTCTATACACCCCTTTGTTAAACCTGTCTCCCACGATTCCCCAGCCCCCCTCGCCCCTTGTGACCCTAAAAAAACTTCCATCAATCTCTCTACTTTCCTCCTTCTGTGTACCTAGTGTGTCCCACCCCAGCTCCATCACCGGTGGCCTATAGGTCTCACCCTTCGCCCCTTCCCTCCTCTTCCACACACCATCGCCCATCTAGCTGCTCTATGTTGCACCCTTTCCAGTTATTTAATTTCTACCCCTAGGTATAGGTCCCAAATTGCTGCTGCATATTCAAGCATTGGCCTCACCAACACTGAATATGCCTTCTCTTTTACTCTCCGCTCTGTCCCCTTCAGTGTCCTAGCAATCAGCCCCAGCCCTCTTCACCCCTTCTTTACCACCTGCTGCACCTGCTTTCCCCAACCTAGGTCACTCTTTTGGGTTACTCCCAGGTAAGCCTACTTGTATTCCCCTATCTCCTGAATCTCTTGCCCCTTCCAACAATATATTTGCTTAACAACCTTTTACCTCCTTGTGAATCTGACCACCTTCGTTTTGTTGATATTTATCCCCATTTCATTTGCCCTTGACCAACCTTCCATCTTCTTCCAAGTCTTCCTGCAGGTGTGCGCTTCCTCTACAGTTTCATAGTTCATGCAGTAATCAATGAATTCTCAGTTTGTTATCCAATTCCCCTCCAACATCGTTCATCCCCTGCAGTACCCCTGATGTCACGTACCCTTCTTCTGACCATTTCATTCCCACCTTCAGCCGCTGTTTCCTATCTCTCGGGAAGTCCCCTGTCCAATTCACCACTCAACTGTCCTCTATCAGACTATTAATCTTTTCCATCACCTTCTTGGGTGGCAACTTACCAAACACCTATATTTAAAATACTGTAAAATCGTTCTAAAAATTTATAATGGAAAATACATTGCTGGCTTGCGCAAAATTGTTACTTTAATTACCAATACATCAAAAAATTTAGTGTATTGCATACCTAAACCACGAGGTACTAATTTAGGGTTAAGTATTAAAAAAACTTATTAATTTATGAGTTTTCTCTTTTCTAACCCAACATTTTACAAACATAATTACCACATACGTCCTACTATACACACTATCATAACAGAAAACGTAACTAAATTGATTTACAGAGAAATTGCAGTACCAAATTTATCATTCGCTTACCACAAATAATAAATTGAAGGCGAATATCAGGTATTTTACCAAGACTGAATTACCAGTTAGACCCATCGCAAAACTTCGCGTATCTCAAAGGAAAATATCACCTCTAACCAAACACTAAATAGAACAATAAATCTCTAATGACACCTTATCTACACATCAATGTCAGGTGACAAACAACATTATAATTTCGTAATACCGCATCACGTGCAACGTGTGTCAGATCCATAGACTATAACATATAATAGACCCATTCCATGGCATATAATACTGATTTAGAATTGACCCTATGTTGACAAGTTAAAATAAATACATTGACGCCAGCCGATAGTGCGCCTCTTAGTCGCACAGGCCGCGATGCCTCTCCGACGCCTCTCAAAGCCGTGTGCCACGAACACGCCCGCGCGTGCAACATGGTGCAACGAGTGTGAGTGCACCGAACGACCCGCAGCTAGCACCACTACCGGCCACCTCGGCGGAAGCACTCCGCCGGGTGTGGCAATGTGCTTCCGCCGGACTATAGCATCAAGGGCACATGTTTTCTCTCACAGACATAAACTATGTAATGTATATTTCATCAAATGTTTTTATTTGTTAATTCCATTGTTCAACGTGCGAATAGGTCCTAAACTTGGCCGCGTCTGTTTCCCGCGCGCTGCGCTTCTGGCGCGCAATTGGCAGGCCTGCTGTAGCGCTGTGCTACACGAGTGAGTCAGTACCCACCGGGAGCTCGAAGAGGCTGGTCGTCTTCGCGCAACGTTGAGAGGCCACCTTCGCGCCAATTCCGCAACCGCATCTAGATCGTGAGTTACAACACCACTGGCCGTGCATCACCGCGCATCACCGCGCAGGTCTTAGCAGCAACGTCTGCCACGTACTGTTCGCTCAAAACTCCCCCCTCTCCATAGTAAGCGGGGTCATCGCCGAACAGCCGTACATGCGCAGAGCTCTCTAACCCCGAACAGTCGCGGCCAGGGGATGGATAGCACCATGTAGAGGTTGGTGTGTAATAAAAACCACACTTCACGTAGCGGAGTGCATCATTTGTATTATAAGGCGTCTTGGGTGGCCTAAACAGCCCAAGGATCACCTCTACGGACACGTCCCTGCCTCCCGCCACTTGGCCGAACCCAAACCCCGAGACCCATCCCGCAAAACTTGATAGCTTTGACGGGGAGGCAGCCGGAACAGTGTCAACATTAACATTGAATAAAGGCTCACTTACCAAATAACTTTCAGAATAATCGTGTCTGCAACACGTGGGTCAGCATGTGTTCAGGCTAAGCTACACATCATCGTTGTTTTGCGTGAGTGATGTCCCTCGGTAAGCCACAAGGGGCCGAACGGTCCACGACTCAACTTCCCATGGGAGGGTGCTTTTCTTGAGAGAGTTGGCATAGGGTATCAACATTAACGAGAAACGTCCACCACGTCTCTATACTGCCTAAAATACCGAATCATTTCAAGAGTTAAATTGGCATTTATATTAATGTAATGCAATGTAGTCAAACAAAATTCCACAATTACCTGAAAACACGGAAATAAAATATTTTAGCGTCCTGAACTATTTTGGATCGGTACCACGTTCATATAAATAGATCTGGTAACTTACCTTCATTCTCCGTAGGCTTAGAAAAGCTCGCGATGGCCTGCGAACTAATAGCACTAGTAGTAGGTTTCCTTCATTAATAGTGAATTAAATGGAAGTTTCATATACAAGGGTTTAAAAAAAAATACTGTTTGGTTTTAAACGACGGGTAAAGTTTGTCGCGGCCTCGTCTCTGGTGAAGATGTGGAGACGGGGTGGACGTCGCTCGGTCGTTCAGTAGTTGTGTTTTGTTTGCCCGGCGCCAGCTCTTGGGTAGAGCAGCCTCACACTCTGAGGCGGGAGTGGACCGTCCGGCCCAGTGTAGCTGACCGAGGACGTGCTGACAAGGAGTAGCTAGCAGGAGAGTCTGGGAGCAGGAGAGGGGAATGCCCGCGGTCTCACGAAGAGTCGCTAGCAGAGGATTGCCCGCGGTCTCACAAGGAGTCGCTAGCGGATAGGTAGTCAGAGAGAGGTAGGATGAGAGAGAGAGAGAGAGAAGGAAGCCCGCGGTCTCACTAAGAGTCGCTAGCTGATGAGAAGGAGAGAGAGGTATTCCAATTAGAGATGGGCCGATGGTTCACGAACCATTCAAATGAATCGGTTCGTGTCCAAGAACACTCAGGAACTAGTTCCCAGAAAAAGAACCGTGGTTCACCAGCTCAGCAATCGCGGACAGTGGGAAGAACACTGAAGGAGAGGTTCGCTGGTTCGCTAGTGGTTCTTTGTTCCTTCTCCTCCACAACTCTCGGATATCGCGTCCGGCGCGGACTCGTGGTTCTTGGTTCATCCTTCTTTCTTCTTGTCATCGCTGGACGCTGATTCGCTCCCCACAATTCTTTGCCCCCCCCCCCCCCTTCCCCAACCCCCCGGAGGACGCAAGGGTACTGTTTCACTGTTTTTAGCTATTTCTCTCTCTCTCTCTCTCTCTCTCTCTCTCTCTCTCTGTTTCCCCCAGATATCTGCTTACACTTCTCTCAACTCTCGCTCGTGATGTATACCGATTAATCAACTCGAGCGATAACTGTGACCAACTTCACAGAAGAGCGTGGAGATAAATAACTCTAGTGTCGTTAGTATTATTTCTTTAGTGTGACGTCGACCCAGGTGTCGACCCAGCTCTCACAGCCCGTTATGCCGCGCCAACGCCTTCTCCTGCCCAGTGTTGCGTGTGCGCCGATGTGCAGTGCAGCTAGGGCAGGAGGGGGGGGGGGGAGATTCGCACGCTAGGGGAAGTTTAATATAAAATACATAAGAAACATTCTTATTTGTAATTTTTTTTATTATTATTTGAAGGGTCGTGTTTTCTTTGATGTAAATAGTTTATTATATTGTATGAAATGTTATGTAGAATAAGTTCTCACGTGTTCACCGGGCGCCAAGGCCGTGGCTTCCGCCTGTGACCAATCAGCGTGTTCCGCGGGCTCGCGAGGAGGGGTGGGATGCGGGCGCTGGGTCGCGCGAGGCGGGGAGGGAGTCAGTCGGCAGCTGGACTCAGGAGGCGAGAGACGTGTGAGAATGGGCGCAGTGTCTCGCTGCAGTTCATGCATTGCCGGAAGGAAGTGATTGCTCTGTCACAGTCGTGTGGTCATTTAGGTGTGTCATCGTATCATTCAGTCGCGGCATGCAGTCAGTCACTTCTCTCGCGTGCGTGTTTTCTCCGGCAGTTTACGAGTCGCGGAGTTCTTTTGTGGGCTGGAATTTAGCCTTCGTTAAGACGGTAATTTTCGGGTCTTGCTCCACACGAATGGGACATCACGTATTTTCCCATACAGCAACAGTGCGCGGAACCGGGCTCTGCCCTACAGGATCGGTCACAGGCGGGAACGCAGCAGCCCCTTGTAAAGGGTTTGATTTTCCGTATATAAAGAACCTGGAAACCGTCTTTGAGTGTATTAATTGCTATCCTGGTGACTTAGTCCCTTGGCCACACGGCCCGAACCCCTCTCTACCGAACACTGAGTAGCCGGCAAAATACTATCATTCAGGGGCTAGTCGGCCAGGCGACGACAAGTGTGTTTCTGTGCATTGTGTTACAAATCAAAGTAATGTTTAATTAATACGCTTTCCTCTGGTTAAGTACATACTTATACATTAATATAATTTTTATAAATTTTACTGTTATGGTAATTTGTTTCAATTAATGAATATTGCCAAAATAATTTTTGCAAATGCGAATTTCAGTTATAATGTTAATTAATTTTAACACTGCAGAATTGATATCAACAATTTTTTTTTCAGAGTTTAATTTTAAATTTAAATGGTTCTAATATAGATATTTTTAATTACTGTGCTTACGATGTTGTAAGCCTTTGGTTTTTTTTTTTAACGTTTCTGAAACCGTTCCTCAATCTTTCGCTTATGAAATAGTGAACTTTTTCTCCATGCTGTTGAAAGCAATGTTTTTTGCATAAAATTAAAATTAATTTTACTAAGTCAAACCATAACGACAGTCATTTCAATTTTCAAACAACAGCCGGAATCGATGAGTCAGTATAGTACTGAGGAATATGAGAAAAGAAAGACTTGAGCATTGAGCATTAGAAAGAACCGACTCGGTGAGGCGAGTGCCGAAGCCGAATATCAAGAGAAAACGAGCGATTCCTTCGAGTTGTACGAGACTTTTTTTAATGAACCACTGAACCATTTAAAAGAACTGGTTCACTTTGAAGAACGAATTGGTTCCGAACCATTCACTGGAATGAACCGTACTGCCCATCCTAGAGGTGGGTCGAAAAGTATCAACCTGATACTTTGGCACTGATATGCGTCTGTATCAGGAACTGCAAACGAGTACACTTGAAAAGTATCAAGTACTTTAGTATCAGTTCAGAATTCGCCTGGAACAACACCACGCCAATGTGCGCAGAACCCGATCGCAGATGACGGTCACTTGGGCGGTGCTTGTGAAAGGGGAGGGAGCAGGATTGACGAATAAGGGATAAAGAAGGGAAATAATGTAGGGGAGGAAGCGCAGGGGAAGGCGTTGAAGGAGAGGCGCAAAGCGAAATTGTTACGAGTCGTTTGGTTATTGTCCCACATCAAAGTACGCTCAGTGCGCAGTGCGTGCACAGTCTCGTTCAATAATAAAACTAATGAAATTATAATATTAAAAAGTACATTAATACAAGATATAATATTTATATTTGTGCACCTAACAGCTATGAAAATGCAAATAAATTCTCAGTTGACACTAATAACAGATGTAATCAACATATGGACTTTTTTTTCCGAAAACAATTAGTAACTAGTGTTTTCATAGATTAAAAGATTACGATTTTATCAAAAATAAAAAAATAAAAACAGATACGTACATTAGTGAGCATACTATATCAATGTTTACGTTTCAAATGTTTCTTCAGATTAGTCGATGATGATTTATAACTCAGTTTTTGTTTACACAAATTACAATTAGCAAACTCATTATTTTCCGTAAAAAAATTCCACACAAATGAAGTCTTTTTCCTGCACTTATCCATTCCTTATTTCACTATAAAGATACTAACTACATAGCATGACAGCCCGCAACAATGTACATGGTGGTAATTAATACACGGCCAGGACGAACTGCAGTGAATGTTGAACTGATTGATACTGGTTGTATCAGGCGGGCATGAGAGTAACAGAGGCAGAGAATTACCGGGCGTGATAAATAATGTATCAGAGACACCGATACCTTTTTACGCTGGTGATGACGGCACGGAGGATGTGTACCCTGTAACGAGAATGCTGATACCTTGTCGCTTCCTGGGACCGCTACTGCTCTGATACAAAAGTATCAGATACTTGTATCTAGTTACATTACTGTACATATCAGTATCAGGTTGGAACAGATACCGAAAATTGCTGTAACAACCCACCTCTAGCCCATCCCTAATTCCAATTATTCCACTTTATGATGAGTTGGAATTTATTCTCTCAGATTGGCTGAGAGAGGAGAGCTTACAATGGTGTTTCTAATCCCAGATTAGCTGGGAGAGGAGAGCAATTATTATTTATTTTATTTTTTCCTTACCAAAACTAAAACTAAATGTGTTTGGGAGGGCTCTGGATTAGTGAGTCAAGTTTAGGTTGTTTGAAATTTGTTTGGAAGTTTTGTAGGGTTTTAATACTGACGTCGTCCGACCGAAGGCCACCCTAAAGCCCGACCTGCAACCGCCAGTATTCACCCCGCTAACGGAACGCGCCCCTAGCCATGACCCACCCGAGTCAGGCGAGCCACCAACAACTAAGGTAGAACCCGGCCTTCCCCAAATAAACAGACCATCACTTCAATCAACCACGTATAAAAACAAACACTAATTATTAACTATATTACGTAGTAATTTAAAGTCGGTTGACAGTGCCCGGGCACTCATGTGTGCAACTACATAAATACGCGTTAGAGTGTTCCCCTGGCGGCCTTCTGCCTGAATCAATCAATCAGACCTTATGACATAATTATTCAAACCTTGTGTTGCGTCATTAACCACACCAAAACAATCTGACAAGAAACGAACAGTCGCTGGTGTGACGTAAAAATTCAAACACAATAATTCTTAAATATAATAACTTTCAATTCATAGAAGGGGCAAATGACCTTAATTCAGCCTTTATAATTTATATAAGAATTTAACATCATTAAATTCTCTTATTAACTTATCAGATCAGAAATTAACGTAATGAGGTCAACCCTGGCGCGAGGGCCACCGAGCCTCGGCCGGACGCCATGACATGACGCCAGTACAGCGCGACTCGTGGACCGGGGCGGACGCACGTCCCACGGAGAGACATCATCCTTTGTCCACACCGAGTTCACTTCTGGTAACTATAGTCATTCTTCAAAACCTTTTTAATAATCTCTCCGTGTGTACCCGGTCCAGCTTTTTCGGTCCAGGACCTAATCCGGCCGCATAAATATCACACCCCCCCCTGCACCACACTTAGTCCGCGGGGTAGGTGCACTATCCGGTACGGGCCGACTCCCGAGGACAGAACTTTTGTTAATCTCAGTCGCTCCGGCGCTGACACTCCCCGTAAGGGAACTCTTGAGCGAATTTAGCTGCGGTCCGCGCTCCACTGCCGTGGACGCGAGCACCGCCTCAGTACGCAGATTTACGGGATTGGCCGCCTCCAATCACCCTCACCCCTCGTTGAGCAGTCAGGCTCAGAAACGACTAGGGACACGATAATACGGAACAACTACTGACGTTGTAACATTCTTTTATAAACTTGTGCAACGCAACCTCGTGTAACATTTCTTTTGTAAACTTGTGCAACGCACCCTCGTGTAACATTCTTTTGTAAACTTGTGCGACGCACCTCTCCACGTAACATTCGTGAACTTATATAACGCAACCTCGTGTAACATTCCTTTTGTAAACTTGTGCTACGGTAATTCAGTAACTCTCAGACTCAGTTGAGTGTAATTGTGTGATTTGTATCTTGTAACGTCACCTATTGTGCGACGTGGCGTGTAACCGACAACGTTACACCAGAGCCACTGTCGACTGAATAAATGACACACGTCATTTATTAACTCACTCCAGCGTACGCTTCTTTAAACCTGCTATCCCCAACCACCGCCGAGTAGGGAATCTCTCAGACCCACGTAACACCGCCGACGGTCCTAGTGGGCCACGCAGGGCAATCGACCCCACGACCCAACTACCGACTAGCACCAGAACTAGTCTGGCGCCCACCCGGACTCATTACATTCGCAACAGCCACTCCCGCTAGGAACCGCACCGGGACTCGAGCCCGAGACCCCGGACGACGGCAATACACAGCAATAATTTGTAACTTTGTAGCAATTTTCAGTTAATGTTTTAGTCTAGCAAAGATACTATTTAACCGATACTTTTTCTTAAGTTGTTAAACAGCGTGCAGTGAAGTGGTAAAATGTATGGGCTGATAATCGAGATTTTGAATAAAATAAACATTTACGAAAATTCTAGCAAGTAATTATCTACTCTGCTTTTTATTTTTTATCAGAAAAACACTAAATTTTCCATTTTCCAATAAAATATCAGAAATTAAGTATTTTCAAACAATATATTTAAGTCGACGAGACCGCTAGGACAAAATGATAAGAAGTTGCCAGGCTGTTTTATATTACCGTGGTCAGTATTTCCCATAAGTACTTCACAAGCTTCACAAATATTTTTTTAACATCTATGGTACTTCCTGACTTAGTTTTTTTTCTCTCTCGGGTAACAAGCGTGGTGTTGTTTACTGTTGTGTTAGGAGCAATTGCGAGCCGGTAAGATAATAAACAATCTTACATTTGTTTCGTGACTGTTTTGTGGAGACATCCTCTATTCGGGTTATCTTATCTATCACTAACGCTTAGTTATTTGCAGTTATTGATGCTTGCCCAATTGTGACTCTCTTTGTGTGAGGCAATTTATTTCATTGTTTAAGTTTAGAAATATAGTCATAATACATTTGTTAAGTATGTGAATAATTTAATACAAATCATATAGTGTACTGCTTGGCTGAGCTCTATTTCATAAATATTTATATTATGACATGCATGTTGTGTTACCGGCTCCACGTGGTTTTGTACAGCTGTCGACTCTGATGGCATTTGTATGTGAACAAAATAATAAGTTTTGGCTATTTTAATGTATTAATGTAAATGTATTGGTGGAGATAAAATCAAATCTCATATCCGCATCAGACTTGCGTCT
The DNA here is from genome assembly GCF_032445375.1 of Bacillus rossius redtenbacheri. Taxonomy (NCBI): domain Eukaryota; kingdom Metazoa; phylum Arthropoda; class Insecta; order Phasmatodea; family Bacillidae; genus Bacillus; species Bacillus rossius. Next base: position 41,121,929 of record NC_086332.1, read on the forward strand.
GCTCGAAGGCCCGTCGACAACATGTGGGCGGTCTGTGTCCCTATCTTAGGCCGGGTTTATAGAAAACGCAAGAACGCAGAAACGCAAGAAACGCAACTACGGAAAAAGTCCAACCTTAACTCTTCTACCAGCACGTTTATAAAAAACGCAAGACACGCAAGAACGCAACGCAGAAGTTGTTGAACTTTCTACTTCTTGCGTTTTCTCCTTGCGTTTCGGCCTTCTATACTGGTTGCTTTAGTATGTGGAAACTGAAACTGTCATGTAATGCATATAGAAGGCTCTGCGATTGTAATCGTGACGCTTGTGTTTCTTTATTTATGTTTTGGTCTGGCATTCTTCTAGTGAATACAGCGCAATGGAGGAAGCTGATTAATTTCTTATTCAGCTTATCCAAAATTTTCCCTGCCTGTACGATAAGTACAATAAAGATTTTAAAAATAATCATGACTTATTCCTGAAATTTTATTTTTTGACGTTGGCGATGGCCGGCGTCCTTGAGTTTTTTATAAACGACTGTGAATTTCTTGCGGTTGTCGCGTCCTGCGTTCTTGCGTTTCTGCGTTCTTGCGTTTTCTATAAACCCGGCCTTAATGTAAATGACATCACGGAAAAAATTGCCCTGCCTATAATTGCGATGACCGAATATACTGATTTTTAATGTAGTCACCAGAGTGGAGTAAATATATGGTGCCAAAATAAAATTTTTATTCATTGTTTCTTTTATTGTTTTCATACATTGTGAGTACGCAGCTAAGATTTGAATATTAATTTAACTTATGAAAGCTAGAGGAGTTCAACGAAATTTAATTATTCGGTTAGCCACAAATGAATGCTAATAAATCAATTCTAATCACACTGTCAAAAATCAATTAGTGTATATTATGATATTGTAGTTTTTGATGATAATATTTCTATTTTGCAGAAACCGAGGAGAGACTACCTTTAAGATTTCTTTTTAAGAGCACATTTTTGAATTGGAAACCTCAAATATTGTGAGATTTCTTTTTATTCTACGCTACCAAAGGACACAGATAGGGACCAAAAGTTGACCAATGTTTTAGAACCGGTCCACACCACCCATGACGTTGGAGAATCATGTAGACCAATCAAAAATGTGTCCTGGCAAAATTTCAGGGTAAATATGTAGAGTAGCGGTATATGCGAAAAAAAATGCTAAAAATCCGAAAATACTTTTATTCTATGCTCTTTCACTTCCTCTTTTCAAATCAACCGGCGGAGGAGAAATTCCAAATACTTTAGGAGATATCAAATGTTTTAATTTTTAACATGTAGAGTAGCGGTATTTGCGAAAAAAAATTTCTAAAAATCTGAAATTACTTTTATTATATGCTCTTTCACTTCCTCTTTTCATTAAAACCGGCGGAGATCAGAAATTCCAAATACTTTAGGAGATATCGAATTTCTTAATTTACCAATACTACACCTGTACAACCATTCGAACGACGCCATTTTTATTTTGCCGTGTGTTCGTGAATGCGTAATAAATAAAATGGTTGATTAGGTCAGGTCAGTTACATTATTAATACTTTCAAACTAAGCGGACAAAAAAAATAATGTGAATTAATTTTAATGGCTGTTCAGTTTTAAAATATTTATAATGTAACTGACCTGACCAAACAAACCAGGACAAAGGATGAACAGTAGGAACTAAAATGGTCGATTAGGTCAGGTCAGTTACATTATGAATACTTTCAAACTAAGCGGACATTAAAAATAATATTTAATATCAATGGTTCTTTAGTTTTAAAGTATTTATAATGTAACTGACCTGACCTAACAAACCCGGACAAATGATGAACATTAACAACTCACGTAAAATTTTTTTGTTACTTATTACTTGCGCAACAATATCCAAATAAAAAATAAGACTTTAAAATTAGAAACGTTAAAAGCCCACCTAAGTTGGAGGCGGGTACATTTCCTTTGCCATTAGAAGGAAATGATGTAGTCGTTCACCTACGTCGTGATACCTCCGACGGAACATTAATAAATAAATAAATAATCACGTATTGGTTAATTTGAATACTGGCCAATCACGGAACTTTCACGTGACAAAATTGTCCAATAAGAAACATAATAGATACTCGTAAACAAGAAACAATGGTAATCGCAGCATGAATACGCAGGTATTGTGATGAAAATGAAAAAATTCGATATCTCCTCAAGTATTTGGAATTTCTTATCTCCGCCGGTTGATTTGAAAAGAGGAAGTGAAAGAGCATAGAATAAAAGTATTTTCGGATTTTTAGCATTTTTTTTCGCATATAAGGTAGATGTACCAGTAGTCGTCATGCTAAGAAGAGTTTTATAAAAAAAAAAATTGTGTACATAACCTTGTAGGTGTATTACTGCCCCTACATGTTTGTTTTTAACCTCAAACTTTACTCTACAATGCTATCCAACACTCTACGATAAACACAAATTATTTTTGTAGATTTATAATTTTGAAAAAAGTGTGATTTCGAGCCAGTAGTCGTCATGCAAATTTTCGTGTTTGCCAGTGTTCGTCACATGTTTGTGCCAGTAGTCGTCATGTGCGATTTCGGCTGCATTAGTTTTAATTCATGGATCCAGAATGGTAGTATTGTACTATTTGGGCTTCAAATTTTATTTGGTACTATATTTTAAACATCAAAATGGCATTTCATAAAGATCGTTCAGTAATATAATGAATAATCCTCATTAAATTTTGAATTTACTTACAGCACTCACGGAACAAAGAGGGACAGCACATAGAGCTGTAGCAAACCGAATGTATTCGTTACTGAGTAACGGGTGTGCCGTCTAGTAACGAGTAACGAAACGTTACACACGGCTGCATTTTGTTACTCGCATTTCTTGTATATTTTACGCATGTGCGCGCATATTCAATGAATTTACGATACAAAGAACGATGTTTGTTTATTAATAAAGTATAATTTGGAAATTCCTCGTCTAAGTTTTTTTACTGTTTATTAAAGGTATTATGTGTGTAGACAAAGTTTGAGATTGGAACAGAAACAACGTAACAAAGTATTTTTTTACAAATTAGAAATATGTATGTTTTTGTTTTTCACTATCGCGTATTTTCACGTTTTTTTGTTCTTATCTTAAAAGATATATAATAAAGCCGCTCTAATGAGATTTAATTGTTTCTTGGTTAACAAAAACTGTTTAATTATCAAATATTGTTAATTGTTTATATTATATTTATTATTATTTACGCGACGTCATACTGTACGCGTACGCAATACGACTCAATTCGTTGCTGCAACATAACATAGCATGTTATGCGGTATCACAAGTAAAATATAAAAATGAATCAGGGCCCGCCCATCTTCCTACCCAAGGGCGATTTGCCTTTGTGTTTATCGGACAATGTGTTCCTTGGCACACTATTTTTTTCCGCTGCACATTTTATACTCATACCATTCGCTACATCTTTAAGAGCAGCTTCCATGGCTGACTCTTCATACAACAGTATTTTCCGTTTTGGCATTTTGCCCTGTAATTAAAGAACGAGACACATTACAATGTTTAGTTTACTTATTAATGTCAAAATATATATTGAATGACCCCTAAATTAATGTAAACAACAATGCCTACACAATTTTTGCAATCAATAAAGTAAAGTAATTTCCGACCCAGAAGTCGTCATACACATGCATCGGAAGTCGTCATAGGTGACGACTACTGGATCTGATCATAATAACGTACTTTGTCTATTAACAACAAAGAACCAATATTATTTAAGAACTTTAGGGTGTAACTTAGCACAACTTTAAATAAAATATTAAATGTACCAGTGCTCGTCAGGTATGACGAACACTAGCAATACAAGGTTTTTATTGATCCGGTTTTCGTCACCCTAACTAAATCATACAAAGAAAACGAATTTTTTTAAATAAACACTCTCACCTCTTCAAGAACATTTAACTAACACATTCAGCACAAAACATCACGAATAAACATGAAAAATTACAGAATTAGAAGTAAAAATGTGCACTAACGTCCTTAGTGTTTTAGTATAGGAATTCCCCTATTTATCTTCACTGCTCTACGAACTTTTGATGCACGGACTTTTTTTGATTGAAAATAGTGTTTGTTCCGAAAACTATTGTGGTAATTTCAGCTAGAACGTCGACTAAATTTTTGTCAATATTTAAGTTGGCGATATATTGAGCTACTTCTCTATTATTTACATTTGAAGTTGCTAGTGACGACCATTGGAGCAGTGACGAGTACTGGGGCACTTACCTTACCGCGACTCTACATATTTACCAATTTCAGATATTGCTGTTGCATTAAGCTCTTCAGTGTGTGTCCGAAATCATTTGTGCGGTTGTGTACTTTTGACTTGCGTATTTCACTTTCTTTTTTAGCGTATGAGGCACTTCTGGATAGTTTCAATGTGTTTGGCCTCGTTAAACAATATTAGTTAGCTGAACACGTTTACTGTATTGACATTAATAAATTATTTTGGAAAAAAAAAATTTTTTATAAGACCATAGATGAGGCTTTTCCACTTAGAAAAAAATTGGAAAATACGTCTCTTGATTAATCCCGAAAAGGAAGGTTTGAAATTCCTAGTGATCATCAAAAACTTGTTACTAAATCATGATAGTGTATACATTAATGCTGACATATATTTGATGTGGCTTCTGGAAATAAGGTAGATTTATCAAAAGTAAAATGTTGTTTTAAGTTAGGTCAGCTACATAAAAAAAAAAAAATTTGGTCGTCTGTAAAGTTGGTTTACGGACGATAGTTTAACGTGATGTCATAACAAAACATTGATGAAATGATTGCATACTTTTATGAATAAAATTGAATAATTTTTATTGAATTATCACTATTTTGTATGGATACAAAGGAGTGAAATTAAATGTACAATTATTTAATAAATTTACTTTTATTTGCATTTATTAATTCAAATATAGGTAAATATGTATTGTACGGATTAGCGCCAAAAAAAATCGTACAAATATGAAATAACTTTCATTATATGCTATCTTACGTCCTCTTTTCAGAACTGCCTGCGGAGATAAAAAATTCCAATTACTTTTGGAGACATCGAATTTTTTAATATTCATTTTTTGGTGATTTTTTTTAAAAAAAAATTTTAAAAATCCGAAAATACCTTCATTCTGTGCTCTTTAACTTCCTCTTTTTATTGAACCCGGCGGAGATCAGAAATTCCAAATACTTTAGGAGATATGGAATTTTTTAATTTTCATGATGTGCACTGATGCGGCGTTCAGCGGGAAGCCTACGATTCACACATCCTTCTGGACATACCCGAATACTCACGTTGGCAAGCCTTCTTTTCTTAAAATTAGCAAGAAGTAATTAAAAATACTTTAAAACACTGTGGATGGTTGGTTATATTAGGTAAGTATAGCTACATTAAAAAAACTGTAAATCATTTTATGGTTGCTTAGCAAATAACTTTTTAATATGTAGCTATCCAGCGCTAGGAAACCGTTTACATGATTCCACAGTATTTTTATTGTAGCTATCCTAACCAAATCAACCATCCACAATGTTTTGAAGTATTTATAATGTAGCTAACATAATCTAATTGACCATTAGTTTTCATGAGTTGCATATTTATTTACAATAAACAAAAAAAAAAACCGAAGATGCACGATCGGGCGTTTGCCTCTCGTCTGTTGAAAGAAGGCTTGCCAACGTGAGTATTCGGGTATGTCCAGAATGATGAGTGAATCGTAGGCTTCCCGCGTTCACCATTGTTGCTTGTTTACAAGTATGATTTTTTTTTTTTTCGCGATGTAGTTGAACGACTACATCACGTAAAAAGAAAATTACGTGAGTTCCTACTGTTCATCCTTTTTCCCGGTTTGTTAGGTCAGGTCAGCTACATTATAAATACTTTAAAACCAAACTACCATTAAAATTAATTTTTATTATTTTTAATGTCCGTTCAGTTTCAAAGTATTTATACTGTAGCTGACCTGACCTAATCTACCTTTGTCCCGTTTTGTTAGGTCAGGTCAGTTACATTATAAATACTTAAAACTATACAAGTAAAATTAATTGATATTATTTTTAATTTCCGTTTATTTTGAAGTATTTATCATGTAACTAACCTTACCTAATGGAAAATTTCTGTTATTTAGGCATTCACGCACACACGGCAAAATATAAAATGGCGTCTGTTGAATGATTACATAGGGCTTGTATTGCAAAATAAGAACGGCGATATCTCCAAAAGTAATTGGAATTTTTAATCTCCGCAGGCGGTTTTGAAAAGAGGACGTAAAAGAGCATATAATGAAAGTTATTTCATATTTGTACGATTTTTTTTGGCGCTAATCCGTACAATACATATTTACCCAAATATATTTATTACTTTTGAATGTGATGTGCGCCGTATTTATTTTTACAAGTACAAAAAAAAAATTTCGCAGCTGCCGGAATTTGAACCGACAACCTTTAAATAGGAAGTTAGCTACGCTGACCGCATGACCACGAGCCCATACTTGAAAGATTATAGTTTCAGATGTAATATATATATTTATAAAAATTTTGTTCACTGTAGGGGAATAACATTATTTCATTTTTATAACACGATTTTATAACAAATACGCATCCCAAATACACCAAACTCATTTATAATGTGTTACAATATTTTTTAAAACATTGTGCAAAAGATCCCGGGTGTAATTTGAATTATTATGTGCAACTGTAAAACACCATTGTTGGTTCAAAACGTATTTGAATATTCAACATTACTTTTAAATAACCGTATCGATTGTGCTGAAAATCGGTGGACAATCGTTAGATTACATAATATTAATAATTCAAACAACGAAAATATGATTGAAAAGTCAAATCGATGGTTGTTCCAATCGAGTGGAAGAGAGATACCACGCATGCGTACAATGAGCATGAAGAGAGATGCCACGTGTGCGTACAAACAGGACACATCCGTAGTGGGACATCCGTAGTGGGATATCCGTAGTGGGACACTTTTTAATGCGTGCAGCCGGCGTTATTCCATTTATTAGACGTCACGTCAATAATATGTAAAATAATTTTAAAAATATTTAATTGCTCTAATTTTACAATTATTAATGTAGAACTTACCTAATCAACCTTTCACTTTGGTTATTATTTGCCGTATTTCCCAGAAGCTTCTGTTACGTGCAGTATCTTTCGATGTACTAGATTTTAAAACAGCAAGCATCATGTACCATAGGATTATGCCTTCAGGATCAAGGGAACAGAAAATGTTGGATGCATTTTACGGAATCAAGACAACATAAACCAAAGAGAAAAGCACAAATTGTAAAAATACGTATTTGGTAGGCAAGTAAAAGAGTTATCTTTCACACAGTGCGAGAACCATGGCAGTATTCAATTTAATAACATCACATCCGTAAGGTAACATAAATTCAATTTAATCGTAATCTCTCTCCTAAGCTTTGGCTACCTTTGAAACATTAAATGCTTTGCACTATCTGTGCTGGGTGCAGGTGTGCGGACTACTGAAGTAAGTCGAATACGTACAAATGGACAACCACTCTGCTCTGTGCTGATGGCGTGAGGCATGATTTTTGCTCCGTTTAGCTCCTTGCCCAGCACGGATCTAAGGCTCTCTCATGTTCATTTGCTTGTAGGATGGACTTAGCTTTTTATTTGTGTTATAATTTATGTACTTAACTTAGGTTTTTACTTATTTACCTTAAGATTAATTTTGAATTCACCAGTAAGTTTGTTGCAAGTTAATGTATTCAGTGGTCAGTCAATTGGGTGTGGAGATATGTTAGCTTTTGCATTTAGAGAGCTACAATCTCCTCCTTCCTGGGATAGTTTGGGCTGCTGCTCATTGGTTTAGCACATGGTTTTTTAATGTTTTCTTACAAAGATCTTTAATCTCTATAAGTTGTGAGGTCTACCCGTGGTTCTGGTCCTCATGATGTACCCATTTGTAGTTCTGCATGGGCGTCATGTGGGAATTGTACTTTGCGCTGCAATGCATGGTAATTTGTTCCTTTCTAAATCACTTGGAACATTCGCATGACCAAGAGATGCGTGTGTGTTGCCTCGGAGCAGGTGGGAGATAGCGGAAGAAGCAGCTATGGAATCCAACTTCGAGGAGGTTTTGAAGGAGCTGGGCCAGTTTGGGAGGTTCCAGCTGTACAACTACGTGCTCATTGCACTGCCCATCACATTTTCCGCCTTCTTCGACCTGAGCTATGTGTTCACTGCAGGCGACGTGGACTACAGGTGGGCTCTCCGCCCTCCTGATACCACACTTCGCTGTTAGAGCCAGTAGTACGTACTAGAGCTAGCTCACATTAGTTCAGTGGTCCTTTAAGCCACTGTTGCAGGGACCTCCCTGAGAGTCACAGCCTGTTTCTAGGAACATGAGAATATAACTATTATTGGATGTAACAAAACCATGGGTTGCTTCAATTTACTGAGCCAGTTATGGATTAATGTTTGTTTTATACTATGTAAACCATACTTTTTTTTTTAAACTTTTTTCTTTGTTAGTCTTATTTTTTAACATTCTTTAGTAATAAGAGCAGTATTTCACATTAGTTAGGTTAGGTATACTACAGTTTCGGAAGATCTTCTTATAAGTTTGGCACACTAAAATGTTTTTCCATCACCTAGCAGCAATGTCTTTCACTGTGACATTCCTCATTTGTTTGCTGTTGCTGTGAGCACAAGGATCAGTGGATGTTAGGATTTCAGTGCATATTTACGTCGCTGATAGTGTAATATCATCACAATTTGGTTTTTAATATTGTAAGAATGGAAGCACTCGTGTTTTTAGGCATCCTGATTTTTAAACAATAGGAGGTGTGCCTTTACTGTACTTTATAAATTTTAATTATAATGTCCGAGGTTCGATTGCAATACACACACTATGTTCTACTGTTAATTACCCTTCATATATGTCATGGAGGTTTCTGTGTAAATTTAAGCCAGGTGGCTTTTAGCCGTTATACTGCTTCTTTAAAAACCATTCAAATAAAATTTTAAATATAAGATTCTGTGTCTGGCGAATTAAGTTTAAATATTGAAGATTTTGTGTTGTTCAGCATAACAGTAATTTTTATTTTAAAACATTTTTTGATTTTAAATGTTTTGTCAATCAATGTGCTAAAAACATGTGAATGCATGTTTGTCACATTTTGAGACTGCATATGTTGCCAGGTTTTCATTTGAATTTATCTATTATTCATACATCAAATTATAGATTTCAACTACGAAAATTAATTTTTATTTATTTTGTTTAAACAATTCACCTACCTATGCCTGAGGTTGCAATTATTTTACCCTTGAGTTAAATAGTACTAAGAGTGAAGCAAACTTGAGGCGACTTATCAAATTTCACTCAGAAGACTGGTGTGGGATAGTATCAGTGTTTATCCATCCATGTGTGTGTTGTAGATGCTTGGTAGCGGAGTGTGATGGCAGCCCTCCACGTTACCGCTCTGACTGGTTCGACACAGCCGTCCCGCTGGATGGCACCAAGCTCTCCAGGTGCAAGCGGTTTGCTCCGCTCAACTGGACACTGCACCAAAACGAAACTGCGACTTGTGAATTGGGGAACACCACGGTGGAGTGCGACAGCTGGGTTTACGATGAAACTGAGTCGACTGTTGCAAGCGAGGTTTGAGTTTTCACGTACCCTCCGTTGTTGCTCCAACCGGTATCACACTAAGGATACTAAATAGTGTATGTCTTTCTGTGATTCTCAGTTCCAGCTGACATGCGACATAGAGTGGAAGAGGAATTTCGTCGGCACTGTCAACAACATTGGCCAGTTCGTGGGTCTGCCCATCACGGGTATTCTTTCAGACAGGTTAGATAGAGCGCATTCAAAATGATTCATAAAGAGAAAACTTTTTGTGATTTGCATATTTTTAATGTACATTTATTAACATCTTGCTACCATCTTTTTACAGTATACATATTTCTGTAGATATTTGTTCTTTGTAGAACTTCAGTATCCTTGCTGCCATTAAGTTTTGCAACTATTCTATGGTGATGAGGTAGGTTTTTTCTAATCAGAGCAAAAATTGATTTTTTTCTGGGCTTGTGATTCATGAGTTGAGCAAATGAAACCCGGTTGCAATGAAAGAGACCAAATTTTATGGTTTTATTTTTAGTCCAAATTCAGTTTTTAAACAGAATATTTCGGTTTCATTGTTAGATTTTTATAAATACTGTGTTTTAATACTATTATTCTAAAATAGTGAATTTGTTTGGTACATTTTTATTAGGGATGGGATTTTCGAATCTTGAATTCGTCGAATATACTGAATCCTATGGATTCGAGGATTCGTAGGATCCGAGGTGGGATTCGAGGTGGGTTTTTAAGAGTTTTAGGTAGTAATTGAAAATTGTAGTGCTGGGCGAAGATTGAAAATTTCGAACCGAACCGAATACTTACGTTCGGTTCGAAACCTCTTAAAATATATTTGAAAAACTGAACGTTCGTTTAAAAAAAAATTACGTTTTTATCATTTTCTAACCTCCATTTGAGACCATTCAAAAAACAGCACAACAGAATTCCATTACTTGTAATATTCCGACTTTTATCGTATAATCGTCGCCTCAGCAGTTTCAAGCGCAGACAAAATAATAAAAAAAAATTATTAATCATCGCATAACTCTCATAGCATTTTTTCATATAGGCGCGCTTTGTTTTTTGTTTACTTTAGAGAATTTTGTATGCATTTCTCGTACTACGTAATATAAACTATCGTACAAATGCCAAACTATAGTGCGTGTACGAGAAGTGTTGTAAAATCACCAAAAATTGCGTATCCCATACGTTAAACTAAAGCGCATGTACCAGGGTGGCCACACACAGGGAAATCCGGGAAAACCGGGAAATTACAGGGAATATCATTTTGCAATGGAAAACCGGGAAAAATACAGGGAATTAGTGATTTGACCCTGGAATTTTTTTTGCTGGTAGTAATTATTTCAAATGTGAATTTGTACATTATAGAAACATTTCCTCCGTAAAATTTAAGGGCAACGTGCAATTCTCAACGTTTTTATTAGTGCTAATTTTATAAAACACGCTATTTAATTTATACTATCTTATTAAAATGCAGAATTTTCCACGCCGTACCGCGCATCGGCTACGTGGAATTTGGTACGGTACCAACATTCCATTTATATAGTATTTGTACCATATTGCTGATAATAGCACCATACAACGTGCGTATGTAAGCAGACAATAAAATTAACGTACTGTATTTCTGGCCAGTGTACCATATTCTGGTATACTGAATGTCGTATTTTTCGTGTATTTGCCGAAATAGCTGAACATTGCCGTGCTATTTGTATTTGGAGCAAGCGCATGAATATCAGACATGACCGGATTGTGCATGGTTTATTTGCTTAGTTAGTGTTTGTTGTTTGTTTTGCATAATAAACCATTGAACAGCAATTTTTCACAAATTCCGAAGTGTATTTTGTGGTGAATTGAAACTATAACCATTTTGACAATAATTTGTAGTCCATCGTATCTGAAAATACGGGTGCATAACCTGAATTAAATGGCGGGAGCGCGGGCCAAGAATGTATAATAGGCCTAGTTATGTTGTGGTTGATGCGTTTGTGTGAAAATTTGAATGTTTTGTGGAAACATTGATAAGGTAAGCTTTTGTTTTGTTTGTCAATTTTACAACTTGTCAGTTTATTCAACAATTACAAAGCATAGTTAAAAATTTTCATATATATGTAGCAAGTCAAGCTGAAATCTCAATAGCACATAATTATATCACCGTGCGTCTTGGTGGAGTACGTTGAAACTTAAGAGTGCCGCACGAGTGTTTTTTTTTATCTTCACAATAACACTGGGGAAAAAATTGCGTTAAACTGTGTGGCCGCCGGTATTCAGTTATGTTTAAACATTTTTAATTTTCTTTAAAGGTTAGGCAAGTTAGACTTACATTGCATTAAGTATAGTATTTTTAGGATTTTTGAGAGTAATAGGAAATTAATTATATTTTTTCTTTTTTTTAGAGCCAAGATGTCACACTCAAAATATACTAAATCTGCATTTAAAGAAACATGGCTGCAGAATGAAGATTTTTCAGAATGGTTGAGGCCAGTTGTACACAATCAGTATGCAGCAAGGTGTAGTTTTTGCCAGAATGTGTTCGGCTTGAGTAACATGGGCAAGAGAGCAGTTACTAGCCACATGACTAGTAAAAAACATATTAAATTTGTTAATGCTAGGAAGAGATCTCTGCTGATGGGAGTGTTTCTTAAACCAAAAGACTTACCTGGTTCAGATTCTGAAATGACTAATGTTAATTCAGAAAAAGTAGTTGCTGGCACTTCTTCACAAGATTCGCAACCTGATATTCATTCTCAAGAAACTACATTCAAAAACATAAGCCATTTTTTATTGAATGATTCTGTTGTACATGCAGAAATTATTTGGTGTCTCAATATGATATTATCACACAACTCAATGCGAAATGCTGCTAGCAGTGTTAATCTTTTCCCTATAATGTTTCCAGACTCTCAAATTGCTTGCAAAATGCAGCTACAAAGAACAAAATTGGCATACTCAATAGTGCATGGTCTTGCCCCACATTTTCATAAAGAGTTGATTCGGAAGTTGAGGGAATGTAAATACTGTGTTGTTGGTTTTGATGAGAGTCTTAATAAAGTTGCTCAAAAAGGTCAAATGGACATAACAGTTAGGTTTTGGAGTGAAAACAATTTGCGCACCCATTATTTTGGATCTGCTTTTTTAGAACATTCTTCAGCAAGTGATCTTGTTAAGGCTTTTGTGGAAGCACTTTCAGAAGTCGACATGAAAAAATACTACAGATATCCATGGATGGACCTCATGTAAATTTTAAGTTCCTCTGGGATTTGAAAGAAGAAATAGTTACAAGTGAAAATGATCCATCATTCCTTGACATAGGTAGTTGTGGCTTACACACATTGCATTGTGCCTTGAAAGCTGCCATAAAAGCCACAGACTGGAAAATTGTAGAGTTCCTTCGTGCTCTGTATAATTTATTTAAGAATGTACCAGCAAGAAGAGCAGATTATGTTCAATTTTCAAGGTCTTCAAATTTTCCAAAAAAGTTTTGTGCCATACGATGGCTGGAAAATTCTGGTGTTGCAGAACGTGCTGTTTTAATGGTTCCTCATTTGAAAGTGTTTGTGGAGAAGGCTACAGCAATGAAACGTGTTCCATCTTGCCAGAGTTTTTGTGTTGTTTCTAAAACTATTGGGGACAAATTTCTGATTCCAAAGTTAGTTTTCTTTCAAGCTATAGCTTTGGAAATGGAGCCATTTTGAAGAAATTCCAGTCGGATGCTCCACTTGCTCCCCTCCTTTACGAGTCTTTAAGTAACTTGTTGGAAAAGTTCATGTTGAGGTTTGTGGTAACGCATATTTTGGAGAAATCTAAATCCATCAAAGATGTTCCACTCAATGATAAAGCAAGTTTAGTTAAGCCAAAGTATGTAGATGTTGGGTATGCTACAAGAAGTGCTTTGCAGAAGGTAAAAGGTTCAACAGAGAAAGAAATACTGCTTTTTAAGGACGACTGCATGAAATGTTTTCAGGTTCTTTGTCAGAAGATAATGATTAGGTCACCCTTGAAATATTCTTTGGCAAAGGGAATTTCATGTCTGGATCCGTCTGTTGCTGTTATTCCTAAAGTCTGTGATGCTCGTCTTTCCACAACATTAAAACTACTTGTTGAAAGTAAATGGTTGTCGGGAACAGTTGCTGATAATGTTGACAGGCAATTCAAAAGTGTGTGTAAATCATCAGAATTTTGTGAGAAAAAGAAAACTTTTTCATCTGAAAGCACTTCTCTTGCTGAGTTGTGGCTAAGCATTATTCCAGAGAATGGAGACTATCAGGCATTAGTCGACTTTTTGAAGATGGTTTTCTGTTTGTCTCATGGGAACTCTAGTGTTGAGAGAGGATTCTCTATTAATAAAGAATTCTTAGTGGAAAACCTACACGAATCTTCAATAGTGTCACAGAGACAAGTTTATGATGCAGTTTCAGCGCTAGGAGGCATTCAAAATATGACCTTAACAAAAGATCTGGTAAAGTCATATCGCTGTGCTCGTTTGCGATACTCAGACGCCCTCAAGGATGCAAAAGAAAAAAAAGAAGCTCTACATCATGCAGAAGTAGAGAAGAGAAGGTCAGTTTCCCTTGTTAAAGAGTTAGAAGAGAAGCGGAGAAAATTGATGGAAGATGCCATGAAACAGTCTGCTCTTATTGAAGATGAGATAAAAGCAATTTCAAAATAAGACACTAGTTTGTGCGCCGAACTCCCAAAGTGCCTTTTATTAGTCATCATTTATTCAGTGTTCCATCTCATTCAACATTTCTTATTTAATTTCAATCTTTAAAAAAATATGTTTTATGCCTCATGTTTTTAGTTTTGCTTTTAAAATTTGTTTGTCAGGATGTCTTTTTTAAAGTAGGACACTTATTCTAGAGTGTATGTTTATGCAATTTTCCGTGAAAGTTTTGTGGACATGTTTTTCAACAAACATTATTTAACTTACTTAAGATATGCTGTAAACAAGTAACTCATTCTTTTCCATCCATAAACTTTGTTTTTAATTACTAGAATATTGTGGTTACAGATCTGATAATAGGTAAGAAAATATATGATAAAAAATTAGTTTATTATTATTTAGGATATTTAATCAGTCATAATAAGTTGTAATTACGTTAATGATTACACCATTGCATAATATGTAATTTTTTTTAATGCAATTTAACTTGTAGCACAATTATCTCCTTCAGGGAAAAAACTTGGAATTTTCTGGAAAACAGGGAAAATGCAGGGAATTTCATTTTCAAAAATATGTGGCCACCCTGATGTACGAGAACTCTCGTATTTCGGCAAAACTAACGTGATCAAGTTAACACAAGACAAATGCGGTAGGAAATGATTACGAAAATTACGTATTTTAAATTACTGTAATGTATTTATTTTCTTTGGCCTTTTTGGTTATAACAGTCAGGTACTGAAAATATTAATTTAATCTTGTTTATTAAAAGTACTGGTCCAGTAAATTTTACAGTACGGTACTAAGTTGACTAGCGTAGTCGTGGCAGCCATCATTATTTCTCGTGTTTTCTTTTTTCCGACGCAAATTTTTATAACCACACTGACTTAAGTTACGTTTACAATATTATTGTTCTTGAGGTGATTTGCGATGAGCAGGCTTATGTCGTTTAAGTTTTCCAAATGGAGAAAAGATAAAGATGACCCAGAACCACCCCAAAAAATGTCTAAAGTTTCTTCTGACGAGCAGCATTCTTCCAAGAAAACAGCAACTGCAGTCAGCGGGTTTGTAATGTAGATTGGTAACTTAATTCACATTCGACTTTTTTTTAATGTCCTATTAAAAAGTTTTACTTTTTAAAAATCTTAGGTTATGTCTACCACAAAAATATGTTATGTGGCCTTATGCTGAATGTTCGTCATCTTTATAATCTTATATTTTTTTTTTTAATGAAGGTTAGTGTACACTGAAAAAAGGAAGATAGTCTTTTTGAAATTTACATGGAACTTCTTAATGAATTGAAAGTATACATATATAAAGAAATTAAATGCAAAATGATTTTCTCTAAACTGTTTTCTTTCCTTCATTATTTATTGCATAAACTTTACTTATAAAATGTTTTGCAATGTTTTAATAAAGCTAACCTATATAATGTTTTAATTTTACATATGGCTGGAGAACCTTTCTTTCTCACCATTCAGTTAAAGACCAAAACGCTGGTGGTCGGTTCATTTTAATTCAAAACAATTATTTCTGTATGAGGTTTGGCTCGGTTCGAAATTTTTTTCTATGGTTCGATTCAGTTCGATTCGGTTCGAAACCAGAGAACTGAGGTTCGCCCAGCTCTAGAAAATTGTATACCTAAACTGTATTATAAAGGTAACGGAAATAGCACAAACATAAGATAAACTACGCTGCATTTTGTCAATTGGCATAACTACTCGATCATTTCCAACCTTCAATAATATAACATTGCAGAAAAAATGTAACTTTTTTTAAATGGTGTCTGTTATACAAACATATTTTATTGAAAACATAGGAAGGATTAATTTAACAGAGAATTAGACAGATGCAAACTTACGTTTGTGGTTTTTGAGGTTATTTGTCTCTATTTTATATCAGGTGTAAACACTATGCACTTATTTTACAATTTTATAAATACACATGTGATTTTTTTTAATACATAGGCCTATGTAATTTTTTGAAATAAATGTGTGATTTTTTTTAATAACATGTGGTGAAGTTTATTGTGGGACTGGGATTCGAGATTAGATGACAAACACTGAGGATTCGAACAAGGATTCGGATTCGACCAAAATGTGGATTCGTCCCATCCCTAATTTTTATATTAAAAAATTAGTTTTAAAACAGATTTCAATAAGAGATGCACTATAAACTAAATTACAGTAGAACCTCACATATCCGACCATGACGGGACCAGGCCATGGTCGGAACGGCCAAAAGGTCGGATATCGGGAGGAGCAAAAAAAACGACTTTCTCATATAGAAAAACAGCTATATCGTACTGTAATACAACTTTATTGTAAAGTATGTACTTATAAAAATGTTGCTGTATATATTTCAAACATTTACTGTTTTTAAATTAAATGAGATCAATAAAATCTAAGCATACCTTATTTAAAGAATTCAGTAATAGACTTGTTTTAATTTTGTCAATCTTGACTTTGCAGAAGTGTCCCTCCACTTTTTTGCCCACAATACGTCCATTGGGTTTGCATTTGGATGTTGCTCAATG
The DNA here is from genome assembly GCF_032445375.1 of Bacillus rossius redtenbacheri. NCBI lineage: Eukaryota > Metazoa > Arthropoda > Insecta > Phasmatodea > Bacillidae > Bacillus > Bacillus rossius. The sequence goes on from NC_086332.1 coordinate 41,138,756, forward strand.
TATTTCAGCGCAACTTCGAAGGCGTCCTTAGAAGCAGAATGACTCACTACGTTGTCACCGGTGGTTTCGTCTTCATCCGAGTCAATATCTTCTTCCACGGCTTTGTTCTGCACAACAGCGATAATTTCGTCGTCATTTAGTTCTTCATTGGTGTCTTCCGAAACATCAGCTTCAACAAACCACTCTTCTACATCATTCATCTGGAGATCATGCTGAAACACTTGTAAATTTTGTAATACTTCTGTGTTGTCTGTCTCAACTTGTGCTTCTGTCTCAGGTTCTTCTTGTTTCAATGATGGCCAAATCTTTTTCCAAGCCTTCTGAAGGGTAGTTTGATTAATTTTGTCCCAGGCTGCAGCAACGGTGTAGATTGCGTCTTTTATGTTGAAACTTTTCATCGCCTCAAAAAGGTTACCTCCTTCTTCTGTTTTGTCCAGCAGAGAGCCGACATATTTTCTTCTGTATCTTCTCTTTAACAACTCAATGACGCCCTGATCCATAGGTTGTACGTATTAAAGGTGTAACATGGGGCGGTAAAAATAAAGCCTTGATGTTTCCTTTATTTAATTCACATTCAGAGGGGTGACTAGGAGCGTTATCTAACAGCAAAACAGCACGAGCAGGTAAGTTTTTAGACTTTAAATGTTTTTTTACTGCGGGGACAAATTCGCCAAAAAACCACTCCTTAAATAAATCGCCATCCATCCAAGCAGATGATTGATTCCGATAGAAAACTGGAAGTGTTGCCATGTTTAGATTTTTGAATGCTCTTGGTTTCTTAGATTTTCCTATGACGAACAGCGGCATTTTGTGGCTTCCCGTGGCATTGCTACAAGTTGCAATTGTGAGCCTGTCTTTAGCCAGCTTTGTTCCTAACACAGGTTCATTTTTAGCAGCTAGAGTGGTTTTTGGAAGCATTTTGTAATTTAGGCCTGTTTCATCTACATTGTACACTTGTTCGGGTACAAGTTTCTGTTCTGTGACCAACTTCTCAAATGTTGCTACAAATTCTGTAGCAGCATTATCATCAGCTGAGAGTTTTTCCCCCGCAATAATAAGATGTCGTATGCCATGACGGGAAGCCTACATTTCACAAAGGGTTGAGGACCAACCCGAACATGCCCGAAGACTTCACCTTCGGCCAACTTCGGGACTTTGTTTTTCTTTTAACAAGACGCGCGGGAATTTTGATTAGTGAAGGCCCACCGCCCATACTTACGGACAGAGGCTATTCCTATCTTGCAGAATCTCGTCACTGTTCAACTATGTAACAGAACTTAACTGAATTCAACATGTTTCAGGATAATTATATTCAGTGTTGTATCTATAGCATGTTTCAATTGTTTTTCATGGAAAATTCAAAATCACCTTTATATATTTACAGCTTAAAAATTTTATTTTCTTTCCGGGAGGGTGCCAGGCTAACTTATGCAGCTGTTTGGTGGGTCGTCGGCCCCAGCTTTGTTCATTAGGATCGTGGCAGTGGTTGAATTACTAACTAGAGAAGTAGTATCACACTCCTCAGGCAGCATGGTTGGCTGATGCCTAACTTAGGTAAGGGGGCACTGGAAATCACTGTCAATTTGTTCTCGCATTTATTCGCATGCTATGCATTGCGGTGTTACACTATGCGTTATACCTTATACTTTACCCTGACAAAAGTTTCTGATTGCTTCATTATGTGCTTACGTTACATCTAACAGCAGTCTTATTGGGGATTTGCATGGAGTCGGCCATACCCGTAAGTTTTTGAATTACGACTCGAACAGGCTCTACGAGCCGTGAATCTACAAGTGCTTTAATGTCTTTGTTTGGGCCAGCAAACATATGCACGGCTACATTAAATTAAAACACTTACCTCTGGAGTCAGCGAGTTCCATAATTGTCGACCCTGCGGCGTGGTCACGTGGCAGGGTTAAATCTAAGGCGGTTGGGATAAGCCCGGCTCCGCAAAGATGACCCAGGGATGTGTGGGTAACGAGAGAAAAAAGATTTAGAGGTGAGAAAGTCTATAAAACATTTACCACAATATTTCAAGACATGTGTGTGAAAATGCTGAGAGTTAATATTGTGGTCATTCACTAAAAACTGGTTTCATTATATTTGTGAGGTTCATACTGTGCAGCTATACTGCATGACTATTAAGTAAATTATATAAACAATTATTTTATGCACAAATTACTACATTATGTTTCTCACCATAAAAGTAATTGTCCATAAAGGTACATACTGAGGTTGTTTAAAACAATAGCATGTTATGAGACTTTGTAGTGTCACCTGATGGTATAATGTAAAGAGGAAATAATACTGTGTAAGCTCTGTGTTGGTAATGCTCAGTATAGAAATTCAGTAATGTATGAGACATTTGCAGCCTAGATTGTCACTAAAGAATATTTTTTTTTATGAAAAAAAAAACATAAATATTAAATTTTTTTTGTGTCCACAGTAATCTCTTTCCATTGTATTATTTTATCCGTAACATTCCTGTATAAAAAATCCTATCATTGTAGCTTTTCTAATTGTTCGTTGGTTTACTTGATATGTACCAACACTTATTCGTTGGTTTACTTGATATGTACCAACACTTATTCGTTGGTTTACTTGATATGTACCAACACAGTGGGTGAATGTATCTTGAAAGCGATACCACATAAAAGGTTACATGTTACATTTAAATTTATATGTTCACTTTATAAAAAAAATTCATTTATGTGCTGTGGAATGAAAAAAAACGAAGACACATTGAATATTTAAACACTAATATTTTAAAGGCATAAAATCTTGCACTTTCTTTCTTGTACATACTAATAACTACAATGTTTTTTAAAGATAACTGACATGTCAAAAGGTAAAATTATTTATTATGAATGTTCAGCAAAAATCTTTACACTTTTCTTTCCTTTAAATGACAGCATTTTTTTTTCCATATGAATCACCCAAGTTTGGTAAGTTTTGAAGATAGACAATCATGAAATATAAGGTTGTAAAAAATACTCTTTATTTCTCAAAAAAAAAAAAAAAAAAAAAAAAATATTTCACTTTCTTAGTTACTATCAATTAACTGCCAATGAAATAAAATTCTAAGTGAAATAAAAAAAGCACTATTATAACAAAAATTCACAAAATAATTCATTTTCATTGAATGTCCAAAGAATTTAATCTACAAGAAAATGTTCTAATGTCTTCACATGCCAGCATTAAACAGAAAATAATTCTTCCTTTCTATGGAGTGTCCAAGGAGTTTAATGATTCAGCTCATTTTCTAATTTCCTTACATACCTGCAACAAACAGAAACAATTACAAGTACTGAGAATGTAGAGAATAAGTCATATAAATGGCAATCTGGAGACAAAGTCCATAACAGAAACTGTAGAGCAATAAAGTAATACATAGTATTTAACAGAAACTATATAGCAGAAAAATAATATTCATGGCAACATGATACACACCAGATAGTCAACACATTTCATTTGGTGAGTATATGTATAATTTGATAAGCTCAATAGTTTTGGTAGGCCTATCTTATTTAAATGTATACTGTTCTTCATGTATTCACAGCTTTCAATATTTTTTTTTGTTTTTAATATTTGTCAAACATTCAGTTACATAAATAATTGGAAATATCGTATACCTACATCACAAAGAGTGTTTGGTGATTTAATGCAATGGCAAAATTAGCACCTACACACATTAATTAAAAAAAAAAAACTACTACTGCTTATAAATACAAGTGGTAACAATAGTTAAAAGCACTTAGCTCTTAATGTTTCTCAGGTAGATGTATAGAATATAAACGTGTGGTGATTGTAGTAGTAACTGCATTTTGCGATACTGTATGCTGCAACACTAAGTGAGATTAATGGCAGAACAGTAAATATTTTTTATGTAAACTTAAGACAAGCAGCCAGAAAAGTAGGTGGTTTATTTTTATGATTTTATAAAATGTTATAGTAATTAAGTAGTAGTGTTTTGTGTTTATTGTAATTTTATAGTTTATCAGATTTTTTGCAAACAAGAAAATAAAAATTACAAAATACCTTTTGCTTCCTGAAATGCTTTGGAATCATTTTGTAAGACAGCACTGTGTTACATCAAGCAGTCTACCAATAGTTTTATAGTTTTAACATTCATGATTGCGATATCGCAAGCGCCGCCATGTGCGAGTCCCTGCTGTGCTTGCAAAAAGCTTGCTTCAATAAAAACAAGGGCCTCATAATCAGATTTTGTCACATATGGAGTTATGTGTTTCTTGCTGCAAGTATTGCTCTCTTGGGTAATGACTGAAAAACATATCAGGAAGTAAAAAAAAAAGTTATAATTTTTACTCTTCTTACTTTTGTTGATTAAAACAAACTTAATAAAATCTTGTGCAGTTTTAAAAACGATAAACAACTTAAAGTACCTCAACATTCTCTTGGGAAATATTTTGATACATGTCAGGAATTGAAAAAAAGTTTTTCAGAATTTTTTTCTTTATTCATTTAAAAGCCGCAAAACAATACAATTACTCTGTGCATTTTATTTGCTGTTAGGAGTGAGGTGGGTAATAATCTTACGTTGTGGCTTTTCCACAAACTAAAAAAAAATTAGACAAAAACTTTTTTTGACACTAGTCTTAGCCCTGAATTTATCCTGAAAACAGACTTTAAATTTCTACAGGTTTGCAAGTAATCAAAGTTTAAAGCTTACATTATAAATATTATAATACCTGTGCATTCACACATACCTGTACGTTCTTAAAGTACAAACACTGGAAAAAAAACTTTTGGACGGAGGACATTCATATGCTTCTGTTACATCAGATATATATCTTGAGAAATAATAATGAAATGTAATATATCTTCAGTATGGTGTTCTATTATACTAGTACAGGTAGGGCTTGTTCTTAAGTATAGAATATGATACCACAGGTAAAATATATACTGTAGTAGGTATGTTCTAAATCTAGAATAAGCATGGCCATAGCATAAAATACGTTACCAGAAAGCTAGTTTAATACAAACATATTTTGTGCAAAACAAGCATTAGAATACTCACCAACTAAAACCCCCATATAATCATGCTAGTCACATAATAATGCAGATATGGTAATGACATAAATGTGCCATGTTAATGTCATCATTAATGTGATAATGATATTGTGATACATACTTGTCCCGAAAGTGAAATTGGTAAAAGTTCCGTATAACATATTCAAATTCATCCCTTGATCCAGAAGGCATGATCTTGTATACATTGTTCCTGTGGTACATTTTGCTTGATGTTTTGATTTGGTACATTGAAAGAACATGGGCATACTAACTTGTGTTATTACAATTTATATATGAATGTAAAACAGTTACAAAATAAATTATTTCACAACACCTGAGATAATTTGTTTGTCTTGTGATGTTCTAGTATTTGTTATGTCCATACTCTTTCGACGTAACAAATTAAAACAGCAAGCATCTTGTACCACAAAACCAAGGGATCAATTTGGACACGTGATACGAAAAAAAATACGTCAACCTAGGCTAAACTTTAAAACCTGTAGAGAGAAAATATGAACTAAATGATGATACATATCTCTTAATTTACACGCAAATCTGAAAGTTAGTTAAAGTTCAGTATCGCATATCCAAGTTTTTCACTTGATCCCGAGGTACATCATGCTTGCTGTTTTAATTTAGTGCGTTGAAAGATCCTGAACATAACGAATACTTGTAATATAACAGTGAATAATAATCTTAAGATTATTACTAAATATGCACTTGCTTTCTATGAATTAAACACTTAACCTCACAATTATTATTAATAAGTGTTTTTGATATCCACCAACATGGCCGTGCTGTTATGAAAATAAAAGCAAAGTCCCGAAGTTGGCCGAAGGTGAAGTCTTCGGGCATGTTCGGGTTGGTCCTCAACCCTTTGTGAAATGTAGGCTTCCCATGCCATGACGCAACTTCCATTTATGTAGCCACCCTTCGCTAGCGCTAAATTTTTCTAGATCACCTCCCAGCTTTTCATGCAATTTTATGGCTTTTTCCTTTACGATGGGGCCTGACAATGGTATTCCCTTGCGCATTTTCTGACAAAACCAAACCCATAATGCTTCATCGACAAGTTCAAGTTTTGGTTTTTTCAACATTTTTCTACTTTTTAAGGCATCTTCTGTCTCAACTGTTGTTGAGTACCTTTCCAGATCTTTACGGGTTTTTTTCCAATCTTTTATCGTAGTCACCCCTACACCCAACTCAGAAGCTAATTTAATAAGAGACTCTCCATGGTCCAATCGTTGTAAAATCTCATGTTTTTGTTGCAGAGAAACACAAACACGTTTACGTTTTTGAGTTGCCATTGTCACACACGTAAAGCACTACGTATTGCACACTTTAAATTCTGTAGTCGTGAATAAATAATGGGGAAAAACTCAAACAGTATTGACGTTAACAAACACAGAACTGTACAAGATTATAGTCAGAGCACATTACACATCAAGATTCACGGCTGAACTGACAGTTTTTGATACGAAAACAAAGCATATCGTAGATGAGTCACTCCTTCAAGCCTAACAGGCTCACCAACCGGAAGCCCGTGTGAATCACTGACAGTCGGACACTAGGTCGGATATCGGGAGGAGTCGGTTGTGGGACGGTCGGATATGGGAGGTTCTACTGTAAATATATTTCTGATCTATGCACTTTAGTACAATTTTTGTCCAGAAATAAAGAACATTTCTTGAATTTTAAACATTAAAATATTACTTTTTTTGTAATTTAAATAAAGTTTTGGTTAAATGTTGTTTGTTCCATGATAAAACTTGCATTTTGGTGCTACATGTATCTTAACTCGCATTTCGGTGTTATGTGGTGTATTATTAATTTTGGAGCACATTGGTTCTTAATTTTCAGATTGTTTACTGTTCTTCTGTTCCTCTTGGGTTCATCCTAATTGGGCACCTTGCCAATTGTTTCTCTTGCAGTCTTGTATGTAACAGTTGTAGCTGAAAATCAGCCTAGATGGCTGTACTTTTTCATTAAAAGTGTTTAACTAGGTTAATGTGTCTTTAGAAATGTAATGTACCTCTGTGGAAAAGGCATTCAAATTTCTCCGTGGTGGTGAAATCCTGTTACACAACTCATAATCATAAATTTGTATCTTGCCATTGGGAACAGCTTAGTTGGAAAACTATATGCTCTGCCTGTAAACTGTATCACTGTGCCACTTTAGTCCAGGACTTCCTGAACCTTTGCACATGTGTGACAAACGAGAGAAGATAACACTTGGCATGTGGGATGAAGGAGAATGTCAGAGTTAGTCCAGGGTTCGTTCCACTTCTCCTTGGCAACCACTGCATTCTTTGCTTTCTGAAGGATTGCTTTTGAACTACAGTCATTATACACAATTTTTTTTCCTTGTAACTGCAGCTTGGTGCTAAGTACTTGAATTGTGATTTATACTCCATAAAGTCTTTTTCATAAACTCATTATCAAAAATATTTGTGATCCCATTTGATTCAGATTCATTTGCATTATTTTCGGGAAAATACAGCTTGCAAAACCATCTGAAATTCTGTTTTATTTTAAAGCATCAATGAATTCTGTTTTAATGTGATAACAGTATGTATAACATTTTCATTGCTTTTATTTTTTCAATCTCGTTCCTCCTAGTATTGCTGCCAAGTCCATGGCGCAAGGCCAATATTTTGAATGAATTTTTAAATTTTAACATTGTTTGATGATTACTAAATTTCTAGGGATTCTTCTTGTTTTACATGGTGACATAGTATGATTTTGATGAGGCCGATAGTTTCAGCATTTTTTGGTGACAAAGTAGCGAGCCCTGGCTTAGTTTGCCACGTTTTGGCTACTGACGAGTCTCAGTGTTAATGTAGTACATATAGTATAGTCAAAAGCAGTATTTATGTATTAGGCTGATAGGAAAGTTTAACTTCAGTGCATACCACTTGGTGTTGAGTAAGTCATTTTCTTGCACATCATTCAGTGAGTTAAGTCTGTGTCATATGTGAATTTAATAAACATTCCTGTATTTTATTGAAAATAATCCAATTTTGAACTTTTGAAAATTCCTACGCAACCATTGCTTAAAGTTATCAAATAAATAAATTACTGGGATGTTCATTGATGTTAAATGTGGGAATATTTTCTTACCTAGTACATATATACAATTGCCATTGTACAGTAGAATCCCGCCGATGCGACCCCCCTCTGATGCATCCATTCCGTTTATACAACCGTTTTTTGAGAAACCGTGAAAAATTTGAACAGAGAAAGTCGAAAATTTGAGTAAAATCGGCTGAAAAACAAGACTGTTACACTTTGTTGGGCGCTATGTGTTCACGTTTATCTTGGCCAGCGCTGTACTGTAAGCAGGCAGGCATACAAAAGACGGATAAAAATAGATACCAACCCTCCAGACTGTCCACGCTAGCCAATACCGGTAATCTGCGCGCGCGTCTATTGCCGTCCCGGTCCCGTGCCTTTGTCTTTCAACTGGTTAGTGTGATCTTGCCAGCTGCATCTCAGGTGTCACTGGCCACACAAAGCTGTGTTCACTGTGTTAACGACGTCGCCAGGTGTTTGGTTCTCGGCTATTTTTCTATAACATCGCTGACTTCGCACATGCGCAGATAAACAAAAAAAAAGCGTGGAATTATGCTATACACCTCGGACTCGCATACCCCAAACAATGGGTTCCGATAAAAGTATTTAATACTCGCGCCAAGTGAATTCGCGTCACGCGAGTTCGGCTATGCTAGCCGGCTGGTGGTTATTTTCGTTCAAAACGTGGCGAAGGAACTTGTGTGGATCAGGTAGAAAACATTCAGCTATAAACAAAATATATAAGAACAATGAGATCCTGAAATGCTGTGACATGTTTTTGGAGTAGATAATCACAGCGACAGGCCGACAGGATGCGCTCCCGCCCTAGCCGTCAGCGATGTTTATTTTGACAGCTCAAGCAATTATCTTTTCCACGTCCCTTCACAGCGTAAAAAAAAGAAAAAAAAATACGTTAGAATGCAGATGGAAAAGTAACTTTGCAGCAAAATAAATATATTTACGGCCCTGCTAAATTTTTCTATTAAATAAAATTTGAGGTATTAGTAATTTTTCAGCAGAAACTGCTGTGTTACTAATAAACGAATTGTATCATAATAACTTATTATAACGTATTTATTAACGGCGAAGGACAGTCGTATAAGCCCATAAAAATATTTATTTTACCGAGAATGGACTATACAACCTGGCTTTTGTCGCACGCGGTGTGGGAGGGGAGGAGGATGCTGACATGACAGTTTCTCACGCAGAAGGTTGAAATAAGGGAGGGAATGTTTTGAAATGTTAGTTGGAAAAGGAGGGGAAGGTGTTTTTACATTTTTTGTGGCTCTGGGAGGGATTAACCTTGAAAAATTAGCAGGGGATGGAGAGGTAAGCGTCACGTCACGTATGATGTCAAGCCGCCGCTACCGCCAGCCTGGCCGGACGAGTTTCTTACGCTCTCGCAGAAGCTACCACAGCAGCTTTTCGTGCGGGGGGGGGGGGGGGGGGGGGGTGTAAGATAACATGTCAGCTGAGACTGCTTTTCGTGCGATAGTGGACACGCCGAGACACTGCCTTAGCGGCATTCACGTGTATGTATCCGACGATGCGGCGACACCCCGAATTCTCTATTGCGACCATTCTGTTTATAAGTCCGTTTTTCCGGAAACCGTGAGGGGTCGCATCAGCGGGATTCTACTGTATTTGGCATGAGTATTTGTTTATTTGTCTGTGTAAAGATCTAATGTTATTTTGACTGTTTGATGTTTATGTAATATTCATAGTTGAGAGATTTTTTTTTGTCTTCTTAAGTATTTACAAACATTTTAATACATAATATAGCCTCCTCAAAGATTATCACAAAATTTTAAAGATTATTTTTCTTCTTTTATCTTTGAATATTGTATTAATTCGTGATTAATACAGTTCTTTTTGCTATAACTATTATTTTTTTCTATTTTTAACACAAATGTTACCTTATATATATTTGTTCCAAAATTTACTTTATTTATTATTGTGTTTTCTCATAATTTTATTCATGAGTAGTTTGAGAATGCTTCCACCATGAATAAGAACGGAATGTTTTTGTTTCATACACTTATTCTTGAAAATGCATACTGGTTTTAGATGCCAAAGTTTTAAAATTTTTTTTAAAATTAAATTAATATTTTAGGAATTTTAAAATTTAACCAATCAAATGAAGAAGAAAAAATTAGTGTGTTGCAGTAGCTACTATGTATATTGTCGCAGGATTGGTCGCAAGACAGCCCTAGTGGTTGCCCTGTGCCTCACTTGCATGATGGGGGTCGTGCGCTCGTTTGCGTGGAGCTACGAGTCCTTTGCTGTGTTTGAGTCTCTGGACCCGCTTGTCAGTGCAGGGGTCTACTCCACCAGCTTTGTCCTTGGTGAGTGTTCCCTCGCAAGTCTTTTGGTAATGTGCTCTGCGCTCTGGCTTATTCCAATACTGATCTATAATGGGTTGTAATTTAATTAAAAAATCACCTTGCATTCACCCAGTTAAATAGGTAAGCTAATGTTTGTGGTTCCATCTCTTATTCATTAAAAAGTACGAAAACAGTAGAACCTCTTTTTTACGTTTTCATTTATGAATTCTTATATTTAGCATATTATTTTACTTGCATTGTCATTTTCTATATAGTATTAATGCCTCACTTTTCTGCTTTATGCAAAAGCATTTCCTACATTTTACGTTGCAACAGTACTGCGTTTAGTAGCAAACCATGAGAAAAAATTTGAAAGTGAATATTGTGAAGCTATCTATCATATGTTATTGCATGTGGTTACAGCACCTTAGTTTGTCATAGTAAACAACCTTAATTTCCAATTTGTTTGGCGGGTAAACCATGTGGCGATAAACTACAACCTTGGTGACACGAGCACGGAAAAAAATGTCAAAACAAAATTGCATATTTCTGTTTTCTATCGCTTAGGCTTAGGCTATATTAAAAATTTTTTTTTAAATTTAAAGTTTATTTATTTCCAATTTTTATGTAGGTATTTATTTTTTTTCTGCTTAGGGGGAGGGTAAGGTTGCCTGGCAGTGAACGTGGCACAGTTGCTTGTGGCGGGGATGAGGCAACGTCACGGTGGCAGCGGCTGGCTTGTGCCTACAGGCATGGAACTGGTGGGGCCAGACAAGCGGGTCTTGGCCGGGACCGTCATCAGTGTGTTCTACGCAGTGGGTGAGGCCCTGCTCGGAGCCCTCGCCATGTGGCTCCGCAGCTGGAGGTTGCTGCTCAGGACCACCTACCTGCCTGCCCTCGTCTTCATCTCTTACATCTGGTAGGCTATGCGCGATGATAAGCTCGGTGCACACCGCAGGTAGGTACCTCACAAACCACCCTAAAACACTGTTTTTTTTAAGGAGCCAGATACAAATAATTTTACTTTAAGTGAAACTTTGTATCAAATACAATATTTTTAGGACGTGTAGTTCACTAACCAAACACTAACCTTTTACCATGTTTTATCGCATTATCTTTAAACGTGCATAACGTCAAACCATTATTTTTGAGTGTTGAAAGAAATTTTTTTTTGCATAAATGTCGCATGATATTTTTGGTCAGGCTGTTAAACTCTGAGCGCTTTGTCTAGGTAGTTTTCTGGTGTAAAACAATGTGTTTAAAAGTTGAAAGCTAATATTCGTTTGGATATTACAGCTTACTTCTTTAATTAACAGAAATACGAAGTTGTCTGGTGTGTAAACTTTCTTTTAAAGACTTTTTGAAACATTATAATCTTTGTCTGTTCGTATTCATTGCTGCTGTGTACCGCTTATAAAAATATAGCCAGCGCTGGTGGGCATCATTTATGTTTGGTTATGTCGATTACCGTACAGAGCATGTGCATGTAGTCAAATATAGCTATTGATAGCTCACCGATTGTATGCAATGCGCGTGCTCTGTCTTGTGCTAAGGTAACTACATTTGATAGTCCATACACTTTCGTGGTAAGTGTGTACTACGATGACAGTTGTGTATTTGTTCCGGTTCACTTTTGTGCCACGGTTTTCGTTTTTCTGTTTGAAGTTGAATAAAATATTTTTGTTGTGGCATATTTTTGTATACTCTACGTTTTTAAATAAACGTACTTTCCATGATAAGGTTTTGTTTTTATGAATACAGTGGAACCTCGATACTACGAGAGCTGACAACGGTGGCAAAAATTTTCCCAACAAGTACTTGTAATAACCGAATATAAAAAATTAAAGTCAAGTTAGATTCTGGGCCATCCAAACAGTCTTAATTACACACCATAACTTGAAAACGGTGCACTATAGTGAAAAAAGTGTCGAAGAAAGGTTGTAGGAAATTAAATTATGAATAGAAAGTGTCTTAATGGAATTTTTCGTATCTACAACAGTTTTTGATTTAATCGCGAATGAAATGGCCCGATACAAAGACCGGCGCCATTCAGAGTCACAGAGGGAAGGTATGTGAAGAGTGAAAAAAAAAAAGAACGAAGGAAGAATGAAAGGGTGTTGGCTGGTCTATTTTTAGATTTACCCCTCTGCCGACTTAGGAGGGGGAGCAACTGGCGCCGTCAACAGAAAGAGAGGGGGAGGGAATGAGAGAGAGTGCACATATTGTTTGTCACCAGTTCTTCCTCCCCTCATCCAGGCTTATACCTGCAAAGGGCCCAGTCCGTCTGGCAGCCATGTAGCCAAGCAGCTGTCTGTGTTTATGTTTACTGTGTGAACCAACGTTATTTTTTCAACTGATGGTGTGTTCTTTTTTTTAAAAATGCCATTCAAATCACTCGTACTTACGAAAGGGCCAACAAGGAGGTGCTCGTAATAACCGGTTTAATTTAGTATGATTTACGTAGTCAAACTGACGGTGTATTACAAAACTGTCGTAACAACGAAGGTCTCGTAGTATCCCGTACTCGTAATAATGAGGTTCCACTGTAATTTTACCTAACAAAAAATGCTTTTTTCCACATAGAATTAGCATTCGTACTTTTCAGACTTGATTTTAGTATAAAATGTGCGACGATTGTGCAATAAAATGTTGTATTGAATAGTCAAAAAATAAATGTTAGGTAACAATATTGAAATCAAAATGTTGAGTACAGGCATGGCCGCCATTGCCAACCTACTAACTGTGCAATGCATATTGTATTTATAAGAGCCAATGTTACTCTGGATTTTTTGTAAGTTTAAAATAGGGTGGATGTCATGAGGCAATGCGCCATTTTCATCTCATCATTCCTCATATTTTTCAATGGCCTTTATGAGACATTATGCCATAATTAATTCGTACAACTATTTAGTAGAGGTAGACGGGATCCCGAAACTCGGGATAAAACTTTGAGAAAATAATTTTTTCTCCTCGGATAGTACCTCGGGAAAACTAATTTTTTTTAATAGTAAAAATTTCCCGTGAACTAAATTTTTATATTATAAAAACAAATAGGGCTTAATTTTTTGTCATTTTCTGTGTCATGTAACAAGCATCAACTTCGCACGTGTATTGAACGGACAAAGCACAAAGGCATCACACTCGTTCATAAATGCTGCCTCTACTATTTAGGTTTAATTTTTTATCATGATGAAATTCTGGTGTGCCAAGTATGAGCTAAGCTTTAATATATTCCCTACTTGTACACTGTATTGTATGGGTTTGAATTCGGTCTGTGATGTTTCTTGTAGTGATGCAAAAAAAAAAACATTGCTGCACATATTTTCCAGGTTCTTTTGTCAGTGTCTAAACATTTTTTGTATCAGTTAGGCAAAGCTGTGCTGTTAAATTACTAGGTAAATTCGTGAACAGTTTGTTGAAGTGTAGTAAAAAAATTATAGATTAAAGTGACAATAAGTGTAACATGCAGGAGAATGAGATGAAGCAAGTTAAAAGGCTGGTATTTTTTTTTTTTTCCCCTAGTTCTGTTTGTTGATCTTGTTACTGTAGCAATGCCAAGTAGCAAAGCATGTATCCTTGCTTGTGAGGGTGCCAGTGGATGCTGGTGCAACGTGTGTGGGCGGCAGACCTGACGAGAGTGCTTGTGCCAGGCTGATCCCAGAGTCGGTGCGCTGGCTCGTCTCCAAGGGGAAGCTGCACAAGGCCGAGGAGATCCTCCGCCACGCGGCCAAGAAGAATGGCGTCGCCCTGGGAGACAACGTCCTCCATAAGATTGAACTCGTGTCCCTCAACAAAGAGGTGGGATTTCGCATATTTGCCTCTGTTGCTTACTGTGGAAAGTTAATGTTATGTTCTTTAAAAAAAAATAGGGCATGGGGATGTGCTTCTTATGAAATACAGGCTAAATACAATTATTGAATTAATAGCTATATGTTTCAAAACCTTTTGCATTTATAGTCTATAGCAGGCCTGCCACCAAGGTAGGTTCCTAAATCCTCTTCACAGCATTTAAAAATCCTGTAAAATCCTGTAAAATTTTTAGCCGTAATTGACATAATTTATTTTTCGCGGTAATTTTAAATATACATTGCATTCCAAAACATAATTTAAAAAAAAAAATGAATGTAAAAAATTGTTAAAGATTTGCCACTTACATTACAAAACTAATAGTTGGTATCACAATAAAATGAAAAGTTATTTAAATGTTTCTCTTCAGCATATGCTTTGGTGCTTTTCTTATTTACAAACTATAAATACATCCATACAACTTAAGTTATTTACAAGTTTAAAAAAACAAATGTATTTCACATCATTAAGTAGCTACTTTTTCATGTTCTGTGCTCTTTACCGCATCTCTTCCAGGGAATAACAACATCCTCTTCAAATGAGGAGTTCACCAAAGCAAAGAGATTTTCTCCAGTTGCAGCACCACTCAAAGCCATTACTTTGTACAGATGAGTTTCAACAATCTCTGATGGAAAGAAACTTGCTAACACTACAACCTGCTTAGTGACTGTAACATCAGTTGATTCATCAATCATCAGTGTGAAAAATTGTGTTTTCATTGCATAGGGAACATAATCTGCAGCTGATGTACCCAAAGATTGAATAATTATGTATGTGGCTAGTTTTAATGTGAGAACAATGAAAGTTTACGATTTCGCTATCTGGAAACATTTGCGGGACAAGTTTCGTGAAATTATCACTGAGTTTCACAGATAAATTGTTTTCACAAACGAAGTTCGCCCATAACAGTTCTGCATCAATTATTTTGTTTGGTTTGGTTACAAAACTCGTCAAAGAACAACTCTGATCAGCAGCTCGTTGGTTTTTCGCATGAACTTGCGTATTTTCATGCCGCCGAAGATCCTTCAAGCCGCCCTTTGTCATGTTCAGTTTCGAGTTGCAAGTCGAACAAATGGTGGAAAATTCCGTTTTGCCACGCCTCAACCATTTCAATTCTTGCTTCCATTCTTTACGATAACGCTGTTTATAAAGTAACCTATCCGGCGAAGCCTTTCGTTTTTTCTCCATCACAATTAGCTAAGACCAAAACTACAACTTAAATCACGTAAGAAGTTTGTAAACAAATGCCGCACCTAAAACATTGTAATGGCAAAAAAATTCCAATGTTTACTGACGCCATGACACTTCTTAGCGTTTAACTCAACAAACAAAAAACATTTCCCCTGAAATCATAGATATTGTACTTCAAGAAACGATATGTGGGAGTATATGTTTTTGGTTTGTGGTTAAACGATTGGAAGTTCCATGGCGCTACACCTAATGTGAGTGTTTCCTTTGCTGTTGGATGCTTGTATTGTTTGACAACTTCAAATAGGTAGTTGAATGTAAATATTTACACAAACAAAATTCAAATATGAAAATATAGGCGAAGCGTTGTAAATATCAGTGAAAACGGATAAAATCCGTAAAAACGGCAGGCCTGGTCTATAGTATAGTGAGACAAAGTTTAGAAAAGACTTGTCCAGCCTTTTAATGTTTAAATAGTGAAGGCCAAACACAAAAAATAAAAAATTTAGGGCTATTGTGTTTAGCATCAGTAGTTTCGAAAAGGAAAAAAAACAGCATGACTGTTTCGTCAGGAGTGAACGGGTTAATGAAATAGAGTACATATAAGCCTACTGCCTATCATTATGATCTCTCCCAGGCATACTTTTTGTGTGTCTTCCGATTTTCAGTTATTATTGAAGCTAATTTTAATTTTCAACCTATCTGCATGAACTCTCGCACTGTGGATGTTGCAAACACTTTATCCTCATGCTGCCCTGTAGTGCTAAGAATGCTCAAAATTCATTAAGCTAATACCGTGTTTTCTCGCATAATCGTCGCACATTCTATTCTAAAATCAAGTTTGAAAAGTAGGGGAGCAATGATTATGCGTAAAAAAAATTTTGTTAGGTAAAGTTATTGATAAAAACAAAACCCATTCATGGAAAGTATGTTTATTTAAAAAGTGAAGTATAAAAGAACATGCCAACAATTGTAATTAATAAGAACTTAAGAAGTCATGTAACAAAAACCTTTCTTCAACTTTAAATAGTAAAACAATATCTGTGATTCGAATGCGAGCCTGAACGAACGCGTAACTATTGTAGTATGCACCACGAAATGTGCGGGCCATCAGATGTAGTTACCTTGGCACTCGACAGAGCACGCGTTGTATGCACTCGGCGAGATATCGATATTCAGCTACGTGTGCGCGCTCTATACGGAATGTAACATAAACAAACAGAAAGCGTGCGTAGCATGCACTTGGCAAGGTATCAATATTCGGCTATGTGTGCGCGCTCTATAGGGAAAGCCAACATAACCAAACATTAATGATTGCAACGAGCGCTGGCTACATTTTTGTAAGCGGTACACAGTGGAGAAGCAGACGAACAGATGAAGGTTATAACTAGTGATGTGCGAGTCTCGACATCATCGAGAACGAGTCGAGACAGAAATTTTCTCGATCTCGTCTCGAGATAATTTTTTTGGCTCGGAATTTTCGAGAATTTTGTAAACAAGAAATAGGTCAGGTAATATAATATATTGAGGCAGCATTTTGCGTTGCGTGTTGAAATAATTAACATATCTTCAACGTAACGTAGATCGAATAAAATAAAATATACTTGTTACGATAGTATACACGATAAATTATTAAAAAGTTAAAAACAAACAACTTCCGTTCACAAGTCACTACATGAAACGGTAAACGTAAACAATGAATTGTGCTGTGGTTATCACATTAAATTACAGAAGAAAATGATTATTTTCCGTTAATAAAACCAACATTAAAGTTAAAAATAAATCATTTTCGGTATCAATATCAAGTATCAACGTAAAACGGTACGGTAAAAAATAAAAATATAAACATGACTGCAGAATTCTTCCGCGATTGCATTTTGTTTTATGGCCTTAGGTTATACACACGGCCAGCAGTATATAACAAGCAACATGATGTTTAAATTGCGGTCCGTATCGATAGTGACATATCAATAGTGGTGAATGTTCAGACTTTCATGATCAAGTACCGTCCATGGCTCAAGGAAACTGTATAGACTATGGAGTCAATAACGTATGTTTACATACGACAGTAGGCAAATAAACTGTTGAGTGTAAAGGTAAAGTTGTAATGGCAATTGCAATTGTGGATACTTGATAAAATTATTGAATAATTATTATGTATGTTTGTCAGATTATTGAGTTTTACTTTTTTGGATCATATTATCCTGTTAACTAAAGTACAGATTTCTCGATCTCGACTCAATTCTCGAGAATTTTTAAATTGCTTTCTCGATCTCGTCTCAAATTCAAAAAAGTCTTTCTCGCACATGCCTAGTTATAACGTTTAAAAAGTCTTTAAAAGAACATTTTCACATCATACAACTTCGTATTTTTGTTAATTAAATAAGTAAGAGGTAATGTCCAAATAAATATTAGATTTATATTTTAAAATACATCGTATTATACGGAAAAATACCCACACAAAGCGCTCGGAATCTAATAGCGGGACCAAAAACATTGTGCTACGCAAGAGTTTTTTTTATCAAAATTTTGACGCCCTAAAATATGGGTGCGACAATTACGCAAGTGCAACAATTATGCGATAAAAAAGGGTATTTGTTTAAGAAGGAATGCATACAGGAAATTTGGTATGTTTGTATTCAATGAGTTTTAGTTTTTCCTCAGTTTACACTTTCCCGCAATTAACAGTTTTTTCTTTGTTGCCCCTGAAATGTTTAGAAAAGGGGTTTTGCTGTATATAACTTCATTTCAGTGTTTCATGAATCTACGAACATGAGGCAAAAGTGCAAGAAGTTGAAGGTTTTTAAAATACCAGTAAATTACAAATAGGCACAATGAACAGCTTTACACCGAAAATGGTCTCAGCTTGTCATTTACTAGCTGTCGATCTTGTGCTTGCTCTGGCATAGAACCCCTGCCTCGTTAAAACCCCTGAACGAGTCATAATCGCGCCTTTTGCAACTTAGTCGTTTGTTTCTCTGCTTCCTAGTGGTAAGGTGGGCCACTAAGACACCTACAAGTGTCTCAACCCCTTTTCGCCCCCTTTCCAAGTGGGGGTGCTCCTGAATAGAGGAAGAATTGTCAGGGAAAATGGAAAGAAGACGTGTGACTTTCTTGCATTACATATGGCTCGGGTTTTCTTGAATTTTTTTCCCTGTGCAAAACACTGTATATCCTGATATAAATTGAGGTGTTTACAGTATGTTTATGTTGTTCATGTATATACTGGTAGCATAAAAAACTAAGTAGTACAATTAACGGGAAAAAAATGTTGCTGATAATTTCATTTTTCTTTTAGAAGTTTTGGTATCATGTACACTTAAGCTGGAAGAAGAGTTTCTCGCATTCATTTTAGATTTTTAATGTGCATTCCCTCTGCCCCCTCAACCTGTTTTGGGTATTGGCTGTGGTGAGTAGAGACCATCCTTTGCTGGAGTGAGTGAACATCCGGATCCGTTTTGCAGGATGTTGAGGAGCAGCTCCCCAAGGAGGAAGGCTCTGTGGGTCTGGTGCGAGGCATCCTCACATCCAGGGTACTGCTGTTACGTTTCATCACCTGCTGCTTTTGCTGGTCAGTCAAATGTTGTGTCATCAGATGTGTACGGGAAGTTCATCACATGAGCTAAAATGCAAAAACACAAATTTTGGAGTAATCATGTTCAAAACTTTCAGGAAAAATGTTAATTGTCTCCAGGCTTTATCATGTGATAAATTTTATTCAGTTGTGCCTAATTATGTGGCACAAAACAGGCTGATATCTACATCTAAATCTATATCTCAGCTTCCATGTCTTTTTGTTTGTGTAAAAACTAACAAAGGATGTAATGAGTTGCCTTTTGTGTGTCATTTAGTGTAATGTTAAGCTAGTTTTGTTAGTGGCCAAGAAGTGTGGGTGTGAAGCGGCCTGGTTACTTTCTGCTTGCAGGTTGGCGAGCGCGTTTGTTTTCTTCGGCTTGACCCTTAACTCCGTGGTGGTGGCGGGGGACAAATATGTGAACTTCATGATGGTGGGCTTGATAGAAGTGCCGGCGTACGTTGTCATCTACTTCACGATGGACCGCTTCCGCCGCAGATATTACCAGGCTGCCTGCCTCGCACTCTGTTGCGCTAGTCTGCTGGTCTTTTCCTTCGCACCCATCGGTACTACATTTACATTAATTTATATTAGTGATGGGTCAATTCCTGTTTTTTTCCTGTTCTCGGTTCGGTATGGTTCTTAAAAATCGGTTCTCGGTTCTGACTTAAAAAAAAAAAAAAAACATTATTCACACATTATTTATGAGGTGTTTCGAGTAATAAACTATGTATTGTTTTGGCTACAAATACAAGCACTAAGCCTGTATCCAGACTTACATCTTCAACAATTTACTTTTATAACACTGAAAATAATAATTTATTTGTATTGTTCTGTCCTGAATGTTTTTATTGTATGCTTGCAAAGAAATTCATTGGCATAATGTTTCAGTCTTTAAAGAGGATATCAAAGCAAATAAAAGATTTAGTATAGTTTTCAAGCTACAGCAAACACCCCAACCTATTACAAATGTAATATTTATTAGTGAAAAATAATTCTAAATAATATAAAGAACACTCAATAAAAATAAAATTTACTGTAATAATCTATCAATTACCTCAAGAAATCTACATACACCCTCCTTTAAAACATAGGAATAAAAAGAAAATATTTCAATAATGGAAATAAATAAAATGATGGTGAACTTTCAAAGAATTAAAATAATAAATTGTCCATCAAACTTATTGTTTACATCAAATTCAGTTTGTTTGCACAGTCAACAGGAAATTACTGCTACACTTCTGATGGCATTTGTTAACACAATTTGCACTATTTTGCCAGAATAATTATATGTACTTTACAAGTGTCAACAAGCATTTTGTTTGACCAGTCAACAGTAAATACATACACCGCTTTGCTAAAATATAAACAACTTTAAAAACATTATTTTTTATCATGTGTCCGCGGGATCTTTGTCAACGCTATTTACACGAAAAACAAAGACGTGCCACTTTCGAAGCAGTCCCGTTTGCCTAAAAGAGAAAGTTAGCCATTCCGCTAGATGGCTTCACAGCACTTCACAAAAAGCATAAAATTTTAGAATGCCGAAAATTGACGGAAATATTTAAAATCAATCATCAATTCTATTAAACAAATATACTATGGAATTTGCACTTTTAATTGTTCTTTATACACCAGTCACCAATACTTACGTGTCAACGACTCAATGAACTGCTTATTTTAAAAACCAGTGAAACAATAATGACGTCTTTCTGTTCTCATACCTCTGCTGAGGCACCTTATGAAATTGCAGACATCGATGAACTACATCTATGGCACATTCAACTGTTATGTTTTGATTGAAAAACGTACTTTGTTTACAGATAGACGAGACTATTAAATATTTTCACGTGTAATTTAATTTATAGTTATAGATGAATATTATTTCACTAAAGTCCAAAAATATAATTCATATGTGGATTGGACGTGAGTTGAGCCATTTCATGCTGCAGTTAAGTTGTAGTGAAGGACTATTTTCGTAAAGGGTTTTGCTATACTGCCGGTACTGGGGCACCGACATTTAAGCTGCGGTTCTTGGTGCCGGTTAAAATGCTGAGGACCGTAGGAACCAAGAACCAGTACGACCCATCCCTAATTTATATATATATATATATATATATAATGGTGCGCATGATTTGTGTGTGTGTGTGGGGGGGGGGGGGGGGGTAGGCCTGTGCGAAGCTTCGACTTTGCGAATCGAATCGAAGCTTGTTTCGATATTCGATTCGGCTTCGCCAGTAATTTGCTATTCGTTTCATTTGAAGCTTCGAACGTGATGCGAAGCTTCGCATGCATTGCGAAGCTTTTTTTTTTAAAAAAAAAATAAAACTGTCGGTAAATACCGTCGTGCGAGAAAGTGCTAGCTCAGTGAGTCCCAATACAGCCTTTGTTTTTCCTGCAAATCATCAAACACGCTACGAATACGAATAATAATGGCCACGTAAATCGATTGTATTGAACAGATGAAAATCGACAATCTCCAGTTGCAGCCACGGCCGTAGTTGCTTCTTTGTTTTCAGTCGTGAGGTGTGAGCTGTGAGGTTATGACGACATAGAGTAAACATTCTCTTTACCACGTAAAATGGCTAGTTCAAGCCGAAGTTGTGACGAATCACCGGGTTTTTCTTTAAAACGTAAAAGAACAAGCCTTATTTGGGATTATTTCACCGAATCGGGAAGTTCGGCGGCAATGTGCAACGATTGCAATAAAATCTTCTCGACGCCACGAGGCAAGTTTATTTACACTACCCAAGTCCAAACAAATTGTATAAAGAAAATTATGTCTACTAGCATACATCTGCTTTTTGTTTTTCACGGAAGTAGTATTCAATACTTTTGAAATTATATAATCTTTCTTTTTATATGTAAATATCTGTTTGAACTTAACTATAAAATAAACTTGTTTAATTTTAGGAGTAAAGACGCAAATGATATTGTGAGGACATAATCACACTTTATTTAGAGATTTCAATAATCCTTCTGCCTTTCAAAATAAGATTGTGCAAAAAAAAAACTTTTATTTTGTGTTTGTTACCATTTCCGACTAAGAAATACAAATAATAAAATATTTTATAGTATATTATCATAAGATACAGAGACGTTTCGTTTAATTTAAAATGGATAATTTTTATAGAATATAATAAGTTCTTTTGAAAACAATTAAATATAAATTTAAAAAAAGGTATTGTTAAATACCTCTCACCATATTTGATGATTCTGTGAAACAACACTGCAATACTTACAGTCAACCATTTGAACAGTTAGGTTAGCTTTATTTATAATACAATAAAATGGTTTCAATTATTGGAATGATTATGTTAGGATAGTTACTGATGAGAGGGGCACATCAAAACAAAGTAATCAAAAATTTCCAAATGCATTTTTTCTTGCTTACATTTTTTCTAATTCTGTATAATGGAATTGCAATAGTTTAAGTAGTTTCCTGGTAATTTATCGTTTTAATGGTTGGTTAGGTTAGTATGGCTACAGTAAAAATAATGTAAAATTTTTGGGAAGGCTAGGTTACTTAGCTACATTTAAAACTCTGTAAATTTGTTTGAATTGTTTGTTAGGTTAAGTTTGCGACATTTAACATACAAAGTCATATGAATGGTTGAGTTTGGTTTGTAGCATTTAAGATGCTTTGTGGGACAATGAAAGAACACTAGCAAAATTATTATTTTTTTTTTATTTTTTTTATTTTTTCTGTTTTCACCCCTCCCATTAATAATTGCCTAGGCTAGGTGAGCTACATAAAAAATACTGTGAATTGGTGTGGATTGTGAACGGTTGGTTAGGTTAGGTATGCAACATTAAATATAATTATAATTTTATGAAAATGGTTATTTAATTATTTTTTTTTTTTAGGTACTACTACTACACTGCAAAACCATTTGCAAAACAAACACAAGATGCTGTATGCGAAGTTACAGGAATGCAAAAATTCAGAGATGTCTCAAACATCAAAAAATCTTCAAGTAGGCCTAACACAACCAAAAATTTCCGATTTTGTTAACAAACACAAAAAAATGCAACCAGGTGACCCTGCTGCACAAAGCATCACTAAACAAATTGCAAAAATGTTGGCTTCTGAGATGCTGCCTTATGACTTTGTTGAAGGCAAAGGTTTCAGGGAGTTACTTGGCAACAA
Organism: Bacillus rossius redtenbacheri; assembly: GCF_032445375.1. Classification (NCBI taxonomy): domain Eukaryota; kingdom Metazoa; phylum Arthropoda; class Insecta; order Phasmatodea; family Bacillidae; genus Bacillus; species Bacillus rossius. Next base: position 41,161,941 of record NC_086332.1, read on the forward strand.
GTACATAGCGCCCACTTACCAAGTGCCCTCCAGAACAACGTTTTCAGAACACTACATACCAGCGTTGTACAATGAAACCAAAGAAACGCTTAAGTCCCAGTTGTCGAATGATTTGCCTAGAATATCAGCTCTGTCTCTGACATCAGATAGTTGGACATCTCGGTCCACTGACAGTTATGTCAGCCTGACGTGTCATTACCTGCAACCAGATTTTACCTACGTTTCATTTGCACTGAACACTGTTGTGTTGCAAGAGTCCCACACGAGTGTTAATATCAGCACAACGATCAAGTCTCTTTTGTCAGAGTGGGGAATATGTACGGAAACATGTACTGTTCCCATATTTTCCATTACAGACAATGCAGCCAATTTTAAGCTGGCTTTCTCTTCACTGTTTCATGAACGTTCACGATATTGCTTTGCCCACACCCTCCAAATAGCCATTGAAGACAGTAAAAAGGATTGTCCCGGTGTGAAAACTCTACTGAGCAAGGCTAGAGGTATTGTTGCTCACTACAGGAGGAGTAGTTCGGCTAGAAAACGACTGCACAAACTCCAGGCACAACTAAATATGCCTCAGCTTGAGGTAATACAAAATGTAGACACACGTTGGAGCTCTGAATTTCTCATGTTAAAGCGGCTGTTACAAATAAAAGCTGCCTTGGTCGCAGAACATGCCAACAGTGGAAATACAGAAATGTTGTCATCATCGGAATGGAAACAAGCAGAAAGTATTGTTGAGGTGCTACAACCATTAGCTGAAGCAACAGAAGAAATGAGTGGCGAAAGTTATCCAACCACATCAATGATAATACCAATTCTCCACTGTCTAACATCCAACCTAGAAAGCCATGCACAACAGCAGAAAGATGGTATTTTGTTTGCCAAAGCATTGTGCAAAAACTTGAAGTCAAGATTTCCAAATTTCAAGAAGGAGCAAGTCAGTTGCATTGCAATGCTAGTAGACCCTAGATTTAAGGGCGTGCTGATGTCTGATGTTGAGGCAGGAAGTATTCTTGGTACTGAATTAAAAATTTTACCAAAAGAAGCAAATGAAAAGGTGATTGTAAAATCTAGTGAAGAAAAATCTGTTTTGTGGGCTGCACTTGACTCACTGCCCAACCAACCAGCCACTAACCATAAAGAAGACGAAATAAGAAATTATCTCAGTGAACCGCGTCTTCCAAGAAGTGACGATCCACTGGGTTGGTGGAGAAATCATGGAAGCAACAAATATCCAAACTTGTGTGTTGTAGCTTCAAAATATTTAGGGATTCCTGCCACTCAAGTGAGTTCTGAACGACTGTTTTCAGTGGCAGGTAATGTTGTTACCAGTAGAAGGGAATGCCTTCTCCCTCAACATGTTGAACATTTGGTTTTTTTGAAGGCAAATTTAAAATGACATTTGATATGTTGAACAATGACATTTGGTATGTTTAACTATAATAACAAATCTTTAGATAGTTAATTTTTTTTTTACTTAACTGCCTAAAATACAAAGCACCATTGTAGTTCTAATGTAACTGCATAAAAAATATGATTTTCTTTATTCATTGTAATTTTTAGAATTCAATTTCTTGCTTATTACTTTGCTTTGTTACTATTAAAAATATAATACAGATTAAACTTTGAATCAAAGCCTTACTATTACCTATTAATCCAGTATTTAATAATTTAAGTGTAATATTGCCTTGTCAAGAAATATACATATTCGCAATTCGATTCGGCTTCGCGAATATTTTTAGTATTCGATTCGATATTCGCTTCGCATCCAAAAAACACTATTCGCACAGGCCTAGGGGGGGGGTATGTTGTGTATTATTTTGTATGGGATGTGCTTTGTCAATGCACTTCATACGGAGTAGTGTGTGTAACTAAGCACATTGCTAAGAAACGTTGCTATAATAACTTGCTCTTTCATCCATGATGTTGGGTAGTATGTTTTACCTAATTGGATGTATGAAGCAACAACCTAAGTTCAGAAATGGAAAATATATATCATATTGAACTTGAAGCCATGGTAAGTCCTATAGTTTTTATTACTTTATTAGCATTTATTTTTACAAGCATTCAGTGTTGCATCACTGTTTTGGTATGTTACTGAGACATTTCCCCGCCTCCCCAACAGTTACAAGTAATAAGTTTAAACATTATTTTTAAAGTAGCTAACATAAAGCCTATTAAAAAATTATGCATCTTAAATTGCAATGTTTTTTGATGGGCATAAAATAATTAAGTTCAACTCATTATGTAACATGAAGATTTTAAAAATTGACCTAAAGTCAATTTTATTCTAGTACAGATTAGGAAGAAAATGGGTTTTCTCATGGGAGGAGACTTTTGGTCTAGGTGCACGGTTGTTCTATACGCAGGACATGAAAAATGTTATATTTCAAGAAATGTTAACCTTCTATTATTGAATTATCGTAATAGGCTGTCAATATTTGTTTTTACAATTGCAGTAGAAAATAGTTTTACTTCTTTCATGGAACCAGGACAACAATATGTAAACACTGGAAACTGTAAAAAGGGGGAAGTGTTCAAAAAGTGTTTTTGTCTTCACTATGATGGAAACAAGTAGCAAATTACACCACACTAAAAAAAAAGGCAGAGATGCTTAAGTTTTTATTAACTAGAACATTATTATCTCAAATGGTGAAAACAATAAATCCATCCATTCTTGCAGTTCTTCTTAATTTTTTAAAGTTTTTAAGCAACATTTTTTGTTTCAAAAGATGTGAATTTTTGAAGCATCTCAAAATATCCACTTTTTTAGAGCACTATAAATATTTTGATTTTTTGTTCAAAAAAACTAACTTTCGCAACTTTTGAGGGCTCATGGAGCTCCTTTTGTTTGTGCACATAGCACAAGCTGTACTAAAGTCTCTCTGGTGCCACACTACCACAAGGTGTTGACAAATATTTCTGAGCAAGTTTTTTAGTGATTGGTGAGATGTTTTCCAGTATAGAAGTGGGCTTGTATTAATGACACAGAGTGATTCCTCAAGGTACCTAGTAAGTTCTTGTGTAGGCAATAAAGATGTACTAGCTCCAACACTACTACTACTGGAAATTAGATTTGTGTACAAAAATGTATGGAATGACAAGTGTCACTGGAACTTGTAGCGGTATTGTCAAGGGCAGGTGAATGAAGTTCTGGGGTCTGTAACTGTAACAAACTCAGCTGTTGTTTAAGAGTTGACTTGGCAGAAGTTACATCTTCCTCACTGGAAAAAACTAATTGTTTGAAGTGTGGATCAAGCAGAGTACTTAAACTGCAATGAACTTTTTTTCCATATCTGCGTAGGGAGTATTTAGGTTGTTAACCATGTCAGTGTAGGCAGATTTCAACTTATTTCCTGGGCTTACAAGTAGACAGAAGTTTTGTCAAACCATTAACAAGGGGGATAACTTCTGAAATACTAGTATTCTCATTGCTAATGGTTTGGGTGGACATTAAGAAAAATTTCAGCAATTTCACAATTTCTCCTACCAATTCCCAGTCAGCATTTTTTAGTTCCACATTCAAATTGAGGTCTGAACCAAGATATGATATGGCACGTCTCTGCTCCAAAAACCTCTCCAACATATTAAAGGTACTGTTCCATCTGGTTGGTTCATTGTGTTTCAGTTTGTGGCATGGCATTTTGTTGGCTTCTTGGAATTCAGTCAAATGTTTGTTAGCTGAAATAGAGTGCCTGAAATGCCCTACCACACACCGAACTTTGCTACACACATCAGAGACATTTTTATGGTTCAGTAACGACTCCTTGATGACAAGTTGTAAAGTATGAGCAGCACACCCAACACTCAGAATTTGTAATAATTAGCAAGCCCGAACCATGTAAGCATAATGATCTCTTACAATACGATGCACCTTACCCTATACCCCAATCATCTAGATACTGTGTGATAAAATCACATATATTCTGCCCAGTGTGGTTAATATAACTGAACGGCACAACTTCCACACACACAATGATCTTCTCAAAATCAGGAGAAATGAAATTACATGTCAGTGACAGAAAATCATCATTTGCCAGAGATGACCACATGTCAGTTGTACAGCTGATATGGTCTGCAGCCTCCAAAATGTCTGTTACTTTCCGGTAAACTACATCATACAGCTCAGGAATTACGCTGCGAGAAAAGGTTGTCCTGTGTGGTATTTTGTACCTCGGGTCGAGGTATCTCATTAGATTATTGAAACTTGAAATAAAAAAAACATTGGGATTTTAATCACATCACATATTATTGTCACTTAAGTCTATAAAAAGCAACATTAAAAGTATAGCCTACATTAGGCCTAACTTAACACATCATCCCTGCAAGTTAAGCAAAGAGTTACAAAGTTTAAATGTATTAGGCCTCAGTTAAAATGTTTCTTACCTTCTGACTCCACAATACTAAAAGTCAAAAAGTCTGTGCAAATCATATTTGCAATCAGTGATGTTATTTCTGTTGCCCTTTTGTGAGTAGGAGGATAAGGTTAACTGGTGTCTTTTCAACGTAATATATATTCTGCGTGCACAATTTTGGCTGATGATGCCATTGTAGGCCTACATTCAGACGATGTTGCGGCAGTTTAAACAAACAATGTTGCAGCTGTTTCAGATGACAGCGATGCAGACGCCTGCGGAACATCTAACTTTAGTTATTTATTATTTACAGATGGATGCGATCTTTCCATGTGACACTTCAAATTAGTAGTAGTGTAAGATTGCGTGTCCTTTCCACCACGAGAAACAAGGCAGTGACAATTATTGCACAAAGCCTTTTGGTCATTGCTTTTACTAACAGAAAAGAAACTCCATACATCACTCTTGTGATTCATTTCTGTAATATTATATTTTGTTGAAGAAAGCAGCACCATGTAAAATACAAATAAACTGGAAAGAAAATAATGCTGTTTGACAAAATCACGTAAATAGTAAACATACAAAGGTATCGCTAACAACAATCGTGACGTAGTATAAATCTTGCTTCGAGACAATCGCAAATATCACTCTCGCATGCGAAATGACTGCGCAGCCATCGATCGTTGTTACTTACGTGCGTCGTGCTGTATCGCTGAACAAGTGACGCCTAGGTTAGAAAATACTTGGCGGTGCTTTATGTTAAAAAGACGTGGTTTTCTGTGAATAAAATTTATTGTTTTAAATTCTGTGCGTTTTTATATGGACAGCTGATTTATGAAATGTTTTCTATCACAATGGGTGAAAATAAATACAAAATTTTGTGACTATCGGCACAAAAAAGTATCAGTCCGGACGATTTTGATACGTTAATATCGGCCAATATTTAGTATTGGTTATCGGTATCGGCTCAGCACTATTCATTACTCTTTGAACTGAATATATGTACCTGTTTGTTATTGTTTTCTTATGATCGGATTGTTTTGTATTCTATGTTTCTAAAGTTAAAATTTTATTGAAAGTGGTTCTGTTAATTTAATTTTTTTGTAAAAACAAACAAAGATTTCTGATATTTTTTCCAAGAAATAGCCTAATTTTTTTTCTTTATTTCTAATTTAGGCTTGGTTGCTTTTTCCCCCCCTCCAAGAAAGAACTTCATAACATTTTATAGGGTACTGTGTCTCATGTCAGCTTTACTTGATTATTTACATCTGTATTTTGCATTTCTGGTGGTTTTATTGTACGTATGTATATATAATGATGAATTCATATCTTTCATTAATATAATGTCATTATTTACACATATGTATTTGTGTTTAATCTGACATTATGTTAGTATGCTAGATTGGAAAAAAAATTTATTATTGCCATTCCCTTTTCATATACGCATCATACACCATTTTTGTGCCCTCCGTTGAAAAAGTAATGACAGGGGTTCTACTGTACTACACAAGTGCCATTGTGCGTGCACTGAAATTAAATTTCATTTAAAAGAAAACAGCTCTACTTTGAATCAATGATCATGCTACTTCAAATCATGCCGTAATTTATTTCGCGTCATTACTCAAAAACCGTGCAAATCGATGTGCGTTACTTTGAGGGGCAGGTATACGTACAAATAACCCTCTATTTCAGTTTTGTTCAAAAAATATTTTCAATTTTTTCTAGTTCAAAAACACAAAAAAAAAATGGTTGTCTGTAAAGTTGGTTTATGGACGATAGTTTAACGTGACGTCATAACAAAACATTGATGAAATGATTGTATACTTTTATGAATAAAATTGAATAATTTTTATTGAATTATCACTATTTTGTATGGATACAAAGGAGGAGTGAAATGAAATCTACAATTTAATTGATAAATTTACTTTTATTTGCACTCATTAATTCAAATATGTTTATTACTTTAACGAAGAGATTATTTTTTCTATAACTTTTATACTTGTTTGCTATTTAACTTCTTCCAATCTGTGTTATTCTGTTAAGGATAGGACGATGATAGGAAAAGTAGGAAACGAATGGGAGTGTTTCAAGTTAAATGTGCCTCGAAAAAGTCAAATCGATGGTTGTTTAATCAAGTGGAAGAGAGGTAGATGCGGCGCAAGCGTACAATGAGCGTAATGGGACACAGCGTAATGGGACAATGTGCATAACGGGACACTTTCGTGCATGCAGCCAGCGTTCATCAATTTATTGGACATTGTCACGTAAAAAATTAAAGCTTGTTTTACTTTAAAAAAAAAAAAATTGGTAGTACAATATTTAGTTATTTATAAATTGTGACATGCAAACCAACACTGAGAAGAGATTACAGGGGTGTGCACGGTACAAAAAAAAACACAATACACTAGAGACACCACAGACAAAGGACACAAAACAAGAAAAATTAAAAACAAATATTAAGAAATTCAAAAATACAAAAATACTAAAATACAGAAAATTAGTGAATTTAGAATAATAGTAAATTTAGAATGCCAACAAACACAGATACACAGTTAATTGAGTTGACTGTAAGTGCTACTAAAATAATTTACTAATTGGTTAAACTTGTTATTATTAGGTCTAATCTATTATAATTGCTAACAAACATTAAGTTGCTTGCTTAATCCATAAAAAATTTCACAATCTAACTGGATTAATTGTGTGTGTCTTATATTTGAAAGTTATTTAGGATACATGTAACTTGACTGCATTACAGAGACTAGTGTAGTGAACAGTTACCAGAAAATCATCGCTGCGGTGGTCACGGCTGTAGTTTACTTCACATTCCTGCTATAGCAAAATGCAAGAAAGTGCAGCGTGTTATATTTTCATCTTTATTAGCAAACTTTACACCTTTCATCTAAGAGATGAGGAAATACATGGCAAAGATGGTAGATGTGTTGTATTTGGATATTGACTGAAGTGCTTTTAAGTCTTCAGTTACAGACAGAAACATAAAAATAATTTATTTATATTTGTGCATGTGTCCTATACAAACTATGAAGTACAAATATAAGGTGAGTCAGGTTACAAGTCCTCAAGACTGAATTGTTTCTTTCTAAGTGTGTAAAGATATATTTTGTACAATTTTGAAAACAATGTGTGCCATTTTATTGAGGATATTTTTTATAAATGAATCACTTTTAAAATTTGGACTGAAATAAAGTATTCATTTGGTGAATTAACTAAAATGGATTTACGTATATTGGAAATTAGACAAAAAAGCATATAAATATAAATTAGCAAACAAATTGCATCTATAGCAAGATGCTAATATTTCTGACCCTTACCTATTAAGAAAATACCACTTATAAAATATTTTATTTAATCAGTTGAAAAATGTTAACGTTTAATTTTTAAAAACCTACAAATTTACCCTTTTAATAAGTTTAGTCTGTTAATTACATAGTACCTTGAAAAACTTCTAGACATGGTTTCAGTGTAACCTATATGTACTGGTTACTTAAATTAACTATACTAACTCACTTATGTTGAAATGTGTGTTTTGTGTTTTAAGTTTTTTGAAGCTAGTTCTCAATTTTTTTCAAAAAAAAAAAAAAAATTCTGAAAGGCAACATTATTATGCATAAATCGTTTAGAGGATTGTTTCTTGTTGGAATTGATACTGATCATTTGAAAATAATGCAATTGTCAGTTGGTTAACTCGTTAAAAAATCTAGTTAAATTGTAATTGAGGTTAGAGTTTGAAAGTAAGATGCGTGTGTAACGGTTCCGTGTTTTGCTCCTTATTCCTTAGTTTATATATGGCTGGGAAAGTAATTATGTAAATAATTAGAGTCGGACTGATGTTTGAGGCTATTGTTGTCGTGCTGCAATTGCGACTAGCAGTTTTCATTCTTTTAGAAAAACTTACTCCATTAAATAATAAAAAATTCACTTATTGTGTATGAATACATAAAATCAATTTGTGATTTTAAAACTACTGAAATCATATATTTAACTTACATTTACATATATCAATCAAAACAGGTAATTGACAATGTAACTATCAAAATTTGTTGAATGCACCTCATACAGAGCAGTTAGCATTCTTATGCTAATTGCTAAGAAAAGGTGCTACATTAATATATTTTGTTATCCATGATGCAGGGTAATTTTCTCTGCTGGATTACAAAGGGACATTACAGTTGTAAGCTTATTTATATCATATACATTAAAACCCTCCTTTTTAAGCAACCCAAATTAAAACATTTGAACACATACATATATTCATACTACAAGTTTGACCCTTTTAATAAGTTTTGTCAATTAGTCTAAACGTCTAAGAACCTTGAGAAACATCTAAACAGCTTTACTGTGCTATAAGATAAATAGTTTGTACTGGTGATTTGAACAAACATTTGTTTTGTGTCTTAAAGTTTTTGTAGCTAATTATTCTCAATTTATGAATTAGTATAGACATTTCTACAAAAAAAATATGATTTCTGTATTTTATGATGCGCCCCAAGTGCCGCATGTGTGTGTTGGCCTCGTGCACGTAATTGTCGCGCACATGTGTATTATCTATAGTGCATGGACTATTTAACATTGTTGTTTCTTGAGGAATTTTGTGATGTACAAATAGTTTTCTACCTCTTAATGGTGGTGAAGGGTCCTTAAAAACTAATTAATTTTTGATTGCACAAGATGGGATGAATATGTTTAAAAAAAATGACGGATGTGTCATCATGATCCAAGATAGTGGTCGGCTCGGCTCGTCTACTATGAACCAGTTGCAAGACATACATGGACAGGTTTGCTGGACAAATCTTGTGTGGACAGATGGGCGGGCCTGTCTGCAAACCAGGAGCTTTTTAAGGCACTCCTCTTTCAATATCAGGCTTGGCTGGCAATGTCCAATAGCACATGTTAAATACTGGGTGTACCAGAATGATATAAAATCTGCACATGGGCAGTTGACAATATGGCTGTTGTTGATGTTGGTTGGCCCCGGCCTCTGGTCGCCGCAGAAGCTCCAATACCCTCCCAATCAACAACAGGGAGGGATCCCTAACAGTTCTGTAATTTGAAAAAAGCTCTGGAATGTTTTAAAACAGAACAGGAAGATACTCCCACACTACCATTCAAGGGCACATATTGGGAGGGGAACGTTGAGAAATGCCGGCCGCAAGGTCGGAATATATCTGTTGATGTTGGTCTTGCAGCAGTTATCGCCACTGTACACTTATGACATGGAGGAAGATGAACTTTTTGAGGTCGTCGGCGAGTTTACAGCTGTGGTGGGCGAACATTTTTGGTGGTGGTGTGGTGTTGCTCTTCTTGGTTTGAGGAAATAAATGTTGGCCGATTGTGTGGCTAGAGCAGTGAGGATGGCCAACAAATCCATATCCTCGCCGACTAGAGCAATCTTCTCATGACTGGGCATCTTCGATGGCTGTGGCAATGATAATATGGTCAGCATGCTTGACTGAGATGCCTTCACTTTCCTACCTCTCGGTAAGCAAGCTAATGAGTCGTTCCTTGTTCGTCATTTGAAAGGAATTTCTCCTGAGTCGTAACCACTATTGACTTTATGAAGATAACCTCAGGAGCAATGTGTGTCTTCATTCTGCTGATCCACTCTACAGATTTAATGCTTTTGGTAGGCAGGTCTTCGGGGTAGCCATCAAAAACCACAGTGTTTGCTTTTCTGTTGTAGTGGCATTTCAAGTAGTCAACATACTTGTTGATGATACCTTGAAAGGTATCACCATTCTTCCATACCACTAGTAATAAATATCCTCCATCAATGATGTGAGCAGCTACATCAAGGTTGACTTCTCCCAGAGGATCAAATAAGTCATAAAGAGGGTATGATGCCAATTCATATTGGATATCATAAAGATGTGCAGTACTTAAATATAATTCCTTGTTGAAAATCAATAACGTAGCTGGGATCTAATGAATTACAACTTTTATTTTGAAAAATACTTTAAGGTATCTGCACGTTTGTGATGATTTAGAGAACCAACAAAATGTTAAATATCTTTGATTTCATGTTTGTCCCAACAATATATTCCTAGATAATAAATAATAGTTATTATTAAAGTTGCTATCATTTATTATATAATATATATATTATACATCAGTATTACTCTTAGGCTATCCCTGAGAAATCAATGATACCATTTATTAAATAGAATTTTAGTTAGGTTTTAAAAGTAGAAAAATGTTGAACCTTTTTCTTTAAAATTAACAATTTATTACACTCTGTAGCATTAAATGTTGTGTCCCAAAGTTTTGTATTGTAAGTTTATTTGCAACATGAGAACACATGAATTTGTATGTTACCAAGGTTACATGTTTACAGTACACAACTCTGGTGAGTACTGGAAGACTTGCTCACTTTTTATCACTATTAATACTATAATGTATTATTACTATAGAGTACTACAGTACTGTAGTATACGATAGTACTATACTGAAGACAGCCCAGTTGGCCCATTCATCATTTTTGAAGATGATATTTTCTAAAACCTGAAGTTAAAACCAGTCATTTCCTCTGATGCTGAAAATTGGTCCAACTTTGGCCTGCTCTAGTTTGGTAACGAGTTGTCCGTAAAATTCGTTCTTGGTTCCATTGGACACAGAATTTATAAACCGTGCAAATTGATCAGCGTTACTTTGAGGGGCAGGTATATGTACAAATACCCTCTATTTCAGTTTTGTTCAGAAAATATTTTCAATTTTTTCTAGTTCTGAAACACAAAAAAAATTAAAGCTTGTTTAACATTAAAAAATAGTTGGTAGTACAATATGCTAACAAACATTAAGTTGCATGCTTAATACATAAAAAATTTCACAATTTAACTGGATTAATTGTGTGTGTCTTATGTTTGGAAGTTATTTAGGATACGTTTAACTTGACTGCATCACAGAGACTAGTATAGTGAATAGTTACCAGAAAATCATCGCTGCGGTGGTCACGGCTGTAGTTTACTTCACATTCCTGCTATAGCAAAATGCAAGAAAGTGCAGTGTGTTATATTTTCATCTTTATTAGACAACTTTACACCTTTCGTCTGAGAGATGAGGAAATACATGGCAAAGTTGGTAGATGTGTTGTAAGTGTGTAAAGATATATTTTGTACAATTTTGAAAACAATGAGTGCCATTTTATTGAGGATATTTTTTATAAATGAATTGCTTTTAAAATAAAGACTGAAAAAAGGCATTATTTTTTTGAAAATCCCACTTATAAAATATTTTATTTAATAAGTTGAAAAATGTTAGCGAAAATTTATAAAAAAACCTACAAATTTACCCTTTTAATAAGTTCAGTCTGTTAATTACATAGTACCTTGAAAAACTTCTAGACATGGTTTCCTTGTAACCTATATGTACTAGTTACTTAAATTAACTATACTAACTCACTTATGTTGAATGTGTGTTTTGTGTTTTAAGTTTTTTGAAGCTAGTTCTCAATTTTTTCCAAAAAAAAATTCTGAAAGGCAACATTATTATACATAAATCATTTAGAGGATTGTTTCTTTTTGGGATTGATATTGATCATTTGAAAATAATGCAATTGTCAGTTTGTTAACTATTTAAAAAATCTAGTTAAATTGTAATTGAGGTTAAATTTTGAAAGTAAGATGCGTGTGTAACGGTTCCGTGTGTTGCTGCTTATTCCTTAGTTTATATGTATATGGCTGGGAAAATAATTATGTAAATAATTAGAGTCTGACTGATGCTTGAGGCTATGGTTGTCATGCTGCACTTGCGACTATCAGTTTTCATTCTTTTAGAAAAACTTACTCCATTAAATAATAAAAAAATCACTTATTGTGTATGAATACATAAAATCAATTTGTGATTTAAAAACTACTGAAATCATATATTTAACTTACATTTACATATATCAATCAAAACAGGTAATTGACAATGTAACTATCAAAATGTGTTGAATGCACCTCATACAGAGCAGTTTGCATTCTTATGCTAATTGCTAAGAAAAGGTGCTACATTAATATCTTTTGTTATCCATGATGCAGGGTAATTTTCTCTGCTGGATTACAAAGGGACATTACAGTTGTATGCTTATTTATATCATATACATTAAAACCCTCCTTTTTAAGCAACCCAAATTAAAACATTTGAAGACATACATATATTCATACTACAAGTTTGACCCTTTTAATAAGTTTTGTCAATTAGTCTAAACGTCTTAAGAACCTTGAGAAACATCTAAACAGTTTTACTGTACTATAAGATAAATAGTTTGTACTCGTGATTTTAACAAACATTTGTCTTGTGTCTTAAAGTTTTTGTAGCTAATTATTCTCAATTTATGAATTAGTATTGACATTTCTACAAAAAAAAATATGATTTCCATATTTTAAGATGTGCCCCAAGTGCACGTAATTGTCGCGCACATGTGTATTATCTTATCAATAGTGCATGTACTATTCAACATTGTTGTTTCTTGAGGGATTTTGTGATGTACAAATAGTTTTCTACCTCTTAATGGTGGTGAAGGGTCCTTAAAAACTAATTAATTTTTGATTGCACAAGATGGGAGGAATATGTTTAAAAAAAATGACGGATGTGTCATCATGATCCAAGATAGTGGTCGGATCGGCTCGTCAACTAGGAACCAGTTGCAAGACATACATGGACAGGTTTGCTGGACAAATCTTGTGTGGACAGATGGGCGGGCCTGTCTGCAAACCAGGAGCTTTTTAAGGCACTCCTCTTTCAATAAGCAGGCTTGGCTGGCAATGTCCAATAGCACATGTTCAATACTGGGTGTACCAGAATGATATAAAACCTGCACATGGGCAGTTGACAATATGGCTGTTGTTGATGTTGGTTGGCCCTGGCCTCTGGTCGCCGCTGAAGCTCCAATACCCTCCCAATCAACAACAGGGAGGGATCCCTAACAGTTCTGTAATTTAAAAAAAGCTCTGGAATGTTTTAAAACAGAACAGGAAGATACTCCCACACTACCATTCAAGGGCACATATTGGGAGGGGAACGTTAAGAAATGCCGGCCGCAAGGTAGGAATATATCTGTTGATGTAGGTCTTGCAGCAGTTACCACCACTGTACACTTATGACATGGAGGAAGATAAGGAAATTTTTGATGTCGGCAAGTTTACAGCTGTGGTGGGCGAACATTTTTGGTGGTGGTGTGGTGTTGCTCTTCTTGGTTTGAGGAAATAAATGTTGGCCGATTGTGTGGCTAGAGCAGTGAGGATGGCCAACAAATCCATATCCTCGCCGACTAGAGCAACCTTCTCATGACTGGGCATCTTCGATGGATGCCTTCACTTTCCTACCTCTCGGTAAGCAAGCTAATGATTCGTTCCTTGTTCCTCATTTGAAAGGAATTTCTCCTGAGTCGTAACCACCATTGACTTTATGAAGATAACCTCAGGAGTAATGTGTGTCTTCATTCTGCTGATCCAATCTACAGATTTAATGCTTTTGGTAGGCAGGTCTTCAGGGTAGCCATCAAAAACCAGTGTTTGCTTTTCTTTTGTAGTGGCATTTCAAGTAGTCAACATTCTTGTTGATGATATATACCTTGAAAGGTATCACAATTCTTCCATACCACTCGTAATAAATATCCTCCATCAATGATGTGAGCAGCTACATCAAGGTTGACTTCTCCCAGAGGATCAAATAAGTCATAAAGGGTGTATGGTGCCAATTCATATTGCATTTCATAAATATGTGCGGTACTTCGTAAATGTGAGAAATTGGTCAAACTTCGACCTACTGAAGTTAAGTAGCGGATGGTCCAAAAAAATTGTTTTGGTTTCATCTGATGCAGAATTTAATGTTCTGCAACTTTTATTCGAAGCACTTTTTCAAAATTTTGAATTGTTTAGGAGATATAAGAGGAAATTGCAAAAACGTCCCTTTTGGGGGGCATATTTTTACCACCCACCACTTTTCCACGACTCCCTCGAGGGTGGAAATGTAGGGTAATCATTCATATTGGGTCACAAATGAAGCCATTGAAACAAAAAATAATTGTAGGAATTATTTCTGAATGGGTGATTTTTGTGAAATGCTACTGGCCTAAAAGTGATACATGTTACAAATTTTTACTGTTCTTCAAGGAAGTCACCAGCATTGTGTATTCAGTCAAACCTCATTATTACAAACCTGTAGGGTCCAAATTTTAGCACTTTGTAATAACGAGGGTTTGTATTAACCAAACTATTGGAAATCATGACAACAGGAAAAAAAAAAAATTGATTTAACTTGTAATCCCTGTAATATTACCACAAAGAAAATACACTGTAATATAAGCTGGCTCCACTATACACATAACATTATTTGAAAACTCTAAAAAAAACATTTCAATGCAGTACCTATAGAAGAACCCATAATACAAACAAAAAGCTTCAAAAACTTACAAAATTACATAGCACTTTATAGATACAAACATTAACTGTTCAAACCTTAGCACTTTGTAATAACAAAGTTTGTATTAACCAAACTATTGGAAAACATCACAACAGAAGAATAAAAATTGATATAACTATAGTTACAACCAACAAGAAAATACTCGGTTTGTAATATATGCTGGCTTCACTACATACATAAAATTATTTAAAAACACTAAAAAACCAACTCAGTGCAATACCTACAGAAGAACCCATACAAACAAAAACCTTAAAAAAATCTTGCATACAAAATTACATAGCACTTAATAGATTCAAACATTATCTGTTTCAACCTTCCGTTTGAAAAAATTGTCAATTCTGGTTTGCGTTATTTTGTTTTTATAGGCATTGTTTACTGTAGAACAAAGTTTATCAAAGGCCAGAAGTGTTTCAGTGCCAACATCAATATTTGATAGCACATTTTCTAATGTTGCTAAAGCACTGTTGGCATCCTTCTTACTCGGTAGTGATGAACAAACTTCATCATCTTCATTTTCTTCACTTCCAGTTTCGTCAACACTTGCCTGCACAGCACAAGACTGAGCCTTGTTGATACACATCAGTTCATCATCCACTGGTGCTGCGCTTGTTGCCACATCGTCATCCACTCGCACAAACTCACTGAATGGTTCCTGAAACTGTAGATGTTCCTCAAGCTGGTCCCATTCTTCCACATTGCAATCTTCTACTTCTACTTCTGGAGCCTGAACTTCACTGGCACCAATACCAGCTTTCCTGAAGCAATTTGCAATGGTAACAGGTGTAACTGCATCCCATGCCATAACAATATTTTTCATTGCATTCAAAACATTCCACTTGAAGTTTGCCTCCTTTTTCAACTCAATCTGACAAATCAAGTATGAGGTGAGACGAGTCCTGTAGTTTTTTTTTCACGTTCTGGATGATCCCCAGATCTAAAGGTTGCAGGAAACTTGTGTTGGCTGGGAGGTACAGCAATCTCACATGTGACAGCTCAAGTCCTGCAGAAGAGTGAGCAGAACACCTGTCTAACAGCAGTAAAATTTTCTTGTTTTTGCAAGCCATGTGTCTTTCAAGTTTAATTAACCATTTCTGGAAAATTGGGATGGTTACCCAAGCAGCTGAGTTGGCTTCATAGTCACATGGGAGATTGCTTATATTCTTAAAACACCTTGGTTTTTGGAATTTTCCCACAACAAGGTGAGGAATTTTTGTTTTGCCGCTTTGGTTACAACACAACAAAGCCGTTCTTTGCTGTGTTTCCCTCCATGGCACTTTTCACCTTTTACAGCCAATGTCTTTTTTGGTAACAAGTTATAAAATATACCTGTCTCATCCATGTTAAATATGTCATCTTGATCGTACTGATCAAGTATTGGCTGAACAGACTGTAACCAATCCTTCACTTTGGTCGTATCAACAGCTGCAGACTCCCCACATACAGTTTTTGCAACAAGATTGTTGCGATCTTTAAATCTTTGTAGCCAACCACTGCTGAACTTAAAGTCCGAAATCCCTAACCTCAATGCTAGGTAATCTGCCTTTTTCTGTATCATTGGGCGAGAAATTGGCAAGTTTGCTGCACACATTTCTTGATACCACTGTAACAAGGTAGCTTCCATTTCTTCGTGTTTTGGACCACGCAGTCTTTTTCTAGATAACTCGCAAGAACTCGTCAAAGCTAATTCAATTTTTTCACGATTTTTTAGTATCGTCGACAAGGACGAGAGCGGAATATTGAATTCTTTAGCGATTTCAGTTTTTGTTTTTCCTCCATTGTCAACTTCTTTTATAATATTAAGCTTTACTTGCAATGTTAGATCATTACGTTTACGTTTTGCAGTCATTTTACACTAGAAAAACTGTAAAATGTAGGTTATAGTACACGTGCACACAAAAGGAAATACCGAAACTTATTACCATAGATATCTCAACTTCGTATGTGCACTTCCGACTTATATAAATAAGCTATAGAGTACCTTCCTTTTAGTTTTCAGTTTACAAAACGGCATTTTTTTTTTGCTAGTTTAGTTATGATCATCACCACTAGAGTTACGCTTTTCATCTTGTTTTTAAACCATTTTGTGTTGTACGATACGTACATACATCTTTGGAGAAATGTTTGTTTACATAATTGTGTATACGTGATTATGTTTTGTTAAACTTTGCCCGTGAAATTCGTATTAACCGTTTACTTACACATGTAAACAGTAACTTGAGGAATCAGAACAACTTTGTATTTCATATTAACCGTATTTCATATTAAACGTACTGAATAACATTGGAAAACATACTTCATTTCACGGGACTGTGAAAGTACTTCGTTTAAACGGGAATTTCGTACTAAGCGGATTCGTATTAATGAGGTTTGACTGTAACCAGAAATGTGAAAGTCATATACTGTAACTATAAAATAACTAGTTTGTAATTTGTTTTTGCATAAAATTATGCAAAATCATTTATATTAAAATATGTCTCTTTTTTCATCTCTTTTTGTCAAATTTTGAATCAGTACGATGACATTTTTAAAAATGATATTCAGTTCATGTAGTGTCTCTAAAAGGTATTATTATTATGAATAAATCATGTAGGTTTGTTGGTCACATTGTTTCTTGCTGGGTTTTATACGTACTGATTATTTGAAAAACATGCAATTGCCAAAATGTTAACTCACTTAAAAACATCCTGTAAATTGTAATAGTAAGATAAGACTGTAAATGTTTCAGTTTCTTATTTTTCTATCTCAATGTGATGTGGTGAGTTATTAGGTAATGAGAGCTATGTTGAGATTTTCATTGTAAAATGATCAGCTTAATAATTTGTGTGATGGGTGCCAGAAGCCAGTGGATCAGGATGTTTCAGAATCGTTATCGGTCTAGCACTGGAACGCTTCTAAGGGGATTGGCTGTGCTCTGAGTAGCCAGTCGAAAGATCTCAGCTAGTCGAGTGCGTGTTTTAGGGCTGGAGTGGTTTCGCCTAGTGCTGTTCTTCCTGTCGAAGATGGTCATCACTGTCTCATACACTGCGCTGTACGTGTACACGGCAGAGATGTTCCCCACGCCCATCAGACACTCCGTGATCACGGTGTCGTGCATGCTGAGCCGCCTGGGAACCATGGTGGCGCCTCTCACCCCGCTGCTGGTACGTGCCTTGACCCCTGCTCTCTTGCCCTTTTGGTGGAGGCACATCTAATGTAGCGTGTGGCACGAGAAATTATGCATTATGCAATTATCAGTCTACTGAATTATATTAAAAATATGGTTTTATTGAGAATAGAGCTTACTGTGAACATGGGAGTGCGTTTCAGTAGTTATAGTGTTCACCAGCCTGATAGTAATGGTATCTTCTCGAAATCTATTGCAAAATTGCATATTCTATATTTATGTAAAATCTCTTTATGATTAATTCCCTTATTCTTTTATCCTTAATGTTTGTTTCAAAATGGAGTTTGTATAGGTTATTATTATTATTATTTATTGTTATTATTATTATTATTTTCCTATAAATATCTATCATGCGAGAAAATGTCTGAGGTAAAGTTTTGGTGTTGTGGTATGTTCCAGATGAAGTATGGCGAAAGCATACCACTGCTGTTATTTGCGGGAATGTCACTTTTTGCGGCAATTTTGGCCCTGTTTTTCCCCGAGACGCTCGGCCGCAACCTGCCCGACACTGTGGAGGAGGCTGAGAACGTGGGCAAGACTCGCTCTTGACCCCACCTGCCTTTGGCTCCCGCATCTTTACTTGTACTCGCGATACAAGATTTGCCATTTTCAGTATCCTCATTGGAGGACAGATTAATTTTTTTATTTTTTTGGTCCAAGCATTTTTTTACAATGAGTAATAGGCTATTAGATATTTATTTGGATTTGAGAGAAACAACACTGTTAATTATTTAAGTAATGTGAGTCTTATCTGTGCCATTCAGGTTTGATTTTGATCTGATTAAGTTATAATTTTTTTATATATATTTTTTAATTTTTTTTTTATGACTTTACAAAAAGAATTGAGGTCGGTCTCTGAAGTAGAAGAAATATTTGTTACTGAAATTCAAAATGTGTGTAGCATATTAATTTTTAACATTAGCCATACTAACTCTATTAACACTAGATGTTCTGATAAAGAATGCACCTCTCTCTTATTTTTTGTGTGACTATGCTCTCTTCTGCTGCACTGCTTTTAGCTATCTATCACTGTTAGAATCTCCTATGCTGTTGGTCCTCGATTTACGTTTCCAATTTACTTACATTTTAAGATACTGATTTTAGAATTGAATGTTGTTTTTCATACATTTTTATGGTTTCAGTAATACAGTGTCTTCCAGAATGATATTCCTAGCTTTGATGGTGCATAAGTCAAAATTGGGGATAGATAGAAAGGTGCAGTGCACTATAATGTTCACACACACATAAAGTTTTGTTATATACTACAGTTACAACAAATCTCTCTTAAATATTTTTTTTTTTGTTTGTACAGTTGAGGCATATATTAAAATGGCCACTCCCAGGAGTGGAACAGTGTATGGGATGGTGGATAGAGACCAAATCTGCCACCAGGTCCAGCTAAACTTCTGGTCACGTTACAGACCCACACCCCATCACGTTTGTCAGGAAGCCTGGGTCCTCATTGATGCGATCCAGAATCTCAGTTGCAAAATCTTTGTGCTTTGGCCTGTTGCACCCGTCCCACCTGTGCCTCACTTGTGCTCAGACATCCAGAACTCGTTCTCTTCATGAAACTTCCGGTTTCCTCGAACCTTGTGTACCCCTACGCAGACCTGCCAACTCTCACGATTTTGGAGTGAGGCTCACGATTTTTAGGTCCATCTCACGCCCTCACGCCAAAATAGTGTTTCCTCACGATTTTTTGGGGCCCCAAGATTTTGTTTGTAAAAGTTACAAAACAAGTTTTACGAAAGCTTACAGTAACGAGTTGCCATCAATACTCGAGTCACGTAAAGGAAGCAATTTTGCGTTTTGTAGCGTGCGCCATGCTGATTTTTCTATCTCGCATAGTGGAAGAGGAGACATTGTGAAACATGTCACTACAAAAAAACACAACTAACACGTGAAGTGTATTGCTTCCAATAAAAAAAATTAATTTTGCTGTGAACAGTGATAATAATGTTACACGAGCAGATTGTTATTTTACATCTTTTTTAGTTGCGGCCCGCATGATCACACGACAGCGCTAAATTATGTTCAACTAAATTAAATCTGCAACCTATAATTTGTTGAAATAAATTTTGAAGCAGAGACCATGTAACATATGTACAGGTATGTCACTTAAATTTAAAGATTCTCATTTGTTGTTTTTTATATCTAACCTGTATTTATGGGCCTGAAAATTTTTATCGAGGACCTCATGATTTTTTAAATTTGAATGTTGGCAGGTCTGCCCTACGGGATGGTCGTACGTGATAGGAGTGCATCTGTAACGTGTCCGGAATTTTTGCTGGACCTGGATGAAAGAAATAAAATCAATAAATAAAACCAATACATGTTAGATGCTATACTTGCGTTTAGTCTAACCTTTTTAGTTTTATTATCAACACCGTAAGTTTAACATTTCTGCGACCCATCTTCTTAGATCACAGTATTCCCTTTGTGCATAGGTTAACTTTGAGATTTAAGTGATAACCATGAATTTTAATGGTGTATAAATGAAGATAAAGGTGTTTTTCAAGTCCCCTAGACTCTTTAATAAGATCCTGTACTGGGAGTTTCATTCTAAAAATTATTCTGTAAAAGCACATTTTAGTCATTTTCACACTAATAAAAATACAGTTTAAAAATCAAATCTGGAAACAAAAGTGCTATTTCCATCTCATTGTGTTTTAAAATGCTTTTTTTTTTTTTAAACTGACATCACTTGGATATCTTGCCCTTTGGAGTAATTCAGTTTTTAGAATTTTTTTTCCATTCTTGGTCTGAGCTAATTAAGAATGTTGTACAAATTTTATAGGAACCCTTCAATATAGAAGAAACAATTAATAAGAAAATCACTTAAGAAATGTCAGTGTATTTCTGCTGCTTCTTAGCCATTCATTGATAAGTGGGCATGTAATGAAACCTAACTGTGATTGTAGTTAACTATCAATGTAAATTGCCTCTGGGCCTCTCTTTTACCAAAATAATTTCTGTATGAGTATTATTTCCACCTTTTTTTATAATTCCCTATGAGTATTATTTCCACCTTTTTTTAACTGGCATATGAAAATCAATGTAGCTTATTGATCATGATTGTAAGGTTAGTATGTGTATGTGTATTTAAGTGTGTGCAATGCTGTTATTAGTTACTTTTACTAACTAAAATATTGTAGTCTTGTGAAGAAGAGCTACATTACATATTACTAAAAGAGTTAGAATTGCCTAATTTTTTCTTAGCCATTGTCATGTCAATTACATGTATAAAGAATTATGAATATTTATTTCTTAATGCAAAGTATGAAATAGCTTGTCAAAACAAAATCATGTGCAACTAATCCATATCTGGGAACATAAGTCAATTTTCTCTTCTGGAGAACGGTTATTATGTATTAATCACATTAAAAATAATGTTTGTGTTTTTTAGGTCATGTATTTTGTCACATTTTTTTTTATCTGTTTTGCACTTTTTTTTTCTTTGTTTTTTAAAAAGTCTATGATGGATATTGGTAAACTTTGATAACATTTTGTACTCTTTATTTTTATCAAGTATGTTTGCTTCACTCCAAAATTTTTCCATTTCTTGCCCAAGATTTTCCCAAGTATCTGCATACTAGTAGATTTTAACAAATGTTTTTATTTTTGGTTGCTGTTGTAAGTTTCTTTTGTGTACGTACTAGCTTAGAGATACAATTATTATTGTTATTAATTACATCCTTAAACATTTTGTTTTATTTTTGCTGTTCAAAGAAAGTAATTAAGAAATTTGGGTGGCTCAAATAATTCCATCTGTACATCCTTCAAAAGTATGCAAAACTTTGTCTTTTGGTTTACGGGCAGATAAAATTGAAATCTCCAAAATTATTTGAAGGTATTGTATGTCAATTTTCGTATCTTGAATGGATTTTAAGATTTTTTCATTTAACTGAAAATTTTTTTTCTTTAATTGTTATAAACACATTTTAGGGTTTTGTGTTTGAAACAAATGTGTATCAAAATACAGAAGTGTACTGAAAAGGCTAATAACCTTGGAAACATAAATAAATAGAGAAAATATAATTGAGGATAGTGAGATAAGTGCTTAATAGGCCCTGTGTGAATACAGTGTTTTATCGCATAATTGTCGCACATTTTATACTAAAATCAAGTTTGAAAAGTAGGGGGGCCACGTTTATGCGAGAAAAGAATTTTTTGTTAGGTAAAGTTATTCATAAAAAGCTAAACCTATTCAAGGAAATTATGTTCACTTAAAAAGTAGAGTATACAAAAGCACGCCAAACAATTGAAATTAATAAGTCATGCAACAAAAACATTTTGTTCAATATTAAATACAAAAACCAAAACTGTAACGTTAATGTGAGTCGAAGCGCATAACTATCGTAGTGCACACCACGAGAAAGCGTGGGCTATCAAATGTAGTTAACTCGGCACTAGACAGAGTGCGCGCATTGCATGCAATCGATGATCTGTCAGTATTGATATTCGACTAAATGTACACTCTCTATACGGGAAGCAACATTACCTAACTTGAATGATGCCAACTAGCTCTGGCTACATTTTTATAAGTGGTACACAGCGGCGACGAAGGCGATAGATAATATGAAGGTTATAACGTTTGGAAATGTCTTTAAAAGAAAATTTACACATCAGACAACTTTGTATTTCTGTTAATTAAATTATTAAGCTTAATATTAGAATAAATACGTAATAGATTTCAACTTTTAAATACATTTTTTTTATACGAAAAAACTACCTAAAGAGCACGGAATCTAAATAATCATGCGACTTTTATGTGAGAAATTTTTCTCTCCATATTTTGATGTCCTAAAATAACGGTGCAACGATTGTGTAATAAAACACGGTAATTGAAATAATTGGATTCCGGGGGGCCAGGGGCACCAGAGCCACCCCTGGAATTAAGAAGCCCCTCACTGAGGTAGCCTGCTTGCACTCGCAAAAGCATGACTGTGAAACTGGTTTGATGTCAAAACTATGTTTTATGGGAAAATTTGTATTATAAGCTAGGAAATGTGGTAGTATTTATACAGTTTATGTATCAGTGGTTGGTATTTCAAAGTGCCTTTATGATATAGACCTTTATCATACACTGGTTCTTTAATATTGTAATTAGAACAACAAACAAATATATCACAAGTAAATATAGTATGTGTAGTTAGAGAACTATGATTGTGGGCTTGGAAATTTTAAGTTACTATTGAAGCATTTTTCAAAATATTGAAACTATCAATAGTTTTATAGGTCTTTCTTATAGTGTAAGATTGATTGAAGCATATATATATTTTAAAAAAAGTTCTAAAATGCATTTGGTGAGGGAAGGGAGGGTATTAATTTGAATGTAAGATAAATTTTACAAAATGCAATAATATCTACATTGGTCTGGAAATAGCCAAAATTAGCAACAACAACAAAAATAGGCTACCTCAAAACCTAGTGTCTGCCTCTAAGATCTTTCTTATATAGATTATAAATTAACATGAACTGTGATGTTTTATTGCCTTTAAATTAAACTATGTATAAAATGTTTATTTCTGAGGGGGAAAAACAGTGAATATAATAAAGAAGTATTGTGAATGTTAAGACATTTTTATAACTACTAATTGAATTGGTGGTGTTGAGTTCCTACTTTATAAGTTTTATGTTCCTCTGTTCCGTCTTAGTTTTTAATTATTTTTGTGAACAAGGAGTACAAACTGTTTCCATGTGTAATATGCATGGCAACGTGGTCCATGTTTCCCACTTAGGAAAATTCCCAGTTCGACCCTAACAGGACCGTCTGGAAGTGATGCGAGTGATCTGACCACTGCGGCCCCGCCCTTAGATTGTGACCACCTGATGTTAAATATGCACCGCAACTTTATGTAGCAAGCTTTTTTATGCTTGGGGGGAGGGGGGGGGAGTATTGAGTTCATTGAGAGACTGCTTACGTAGTGTCTTTAACATTAATCATTCTGGGAGCAGATTAAGAAAGTTTCCTGTTCACACTGGGAAGTGTTCATATTTCCCCCCCCCCCCCCCCCCCCCCCCCCCCCCCACTCTTCGCTCTTCCTTACCATCCTCTTCTCCTCGTATCTTTTTGAGTAAGCAGGCATGTATGCTTGGTGCGAACCTCACTCCTCTTGGCCAGTGAGAAGGGGAGTGTATGATCCTTCCTTGGCTTTTGATCATTCATTTATCTTTTTACACTGTTCTGGTTTCTTCAAAACCACTTGGCTTCTGTAAGCAGCTACAGATGAGTATATTCTGTTTCAACCCGGGCAGCTATATAGTGCTTCTGATTTGTAACCTTCTTTGTGAATACATATTTGCATTGTTAGTCATGTCCCTTGTTTAGTAAATTATTTGCAGTGTGATGTTTATTGTACTTTTTTTTCCCCCCTGTTTGCTAGTAGGAATGATACATCTTTATTTAAATCTGGCAAAGGTAAAAATTATTTAGTGAAATATCATTTTTGTGAGAATTTTATAATAAAGCATTGTTTTAAATAAATTGTAATGCATATTTGTTGCCTAAAAGTAATGTTACAATTTATTTGTAGTGTATTTACCAGGTTGGTTTTATTTTACTGTTTTGAATATGGTTTCAGTTTTATACCACAGTATGTACAAATATGCCTTTTTATGAGGAAACTCATTTATATTGGAGACAATCGTTATCATTTTTGGCTTCAGAGTACTGTATTAGGTAGATTTCAAAGAAATACTATGTATTGTAGCTGTTACCATGGTGCAACTTCCGGAAAATTTTTATATATTTTTTATATCTTTTGACTTAAAAGCTTGTTTGTGTGTGCAGGTAGGTGTATCTGGACATAATAACTGCCACAATTTTTCACAAATCACTTCCAAACTGGTACATAAAAATCTAATAATTGAAAATCTCTGTCAAGTTCATTAATGGGCAGTATCCAAATAAATGAGTAGACTTTGGAAGATTTTTGAAAAACAGAAAAATTTATGTAGCTCCCATAATATGGAAAATATCACATCTATTTGAACATACTATAACTTGTAGGGGTAATACCAAAATCTTTTGTCTAAATGTATTTTTAATACGACCAACCATAACTACCAGGGGTTGAAAAAACAAGAGTTGGATCACAAAAAAAAATTATAACTCCCTTTGTAAGCATACCATCAAATTTGTTCAGATTGTTTGTAAATCTTATAATTTTTATCCAAAATTTTTGTCTGAAACAATTTCTGTTTGGATGAAACATTGCTGCAAGGAATTGAAAAAATTATGGGTAGAACTAGAAAAAAAACTCATAACACCCTTAGAGGTACACTATCAATATCCGTTGAAATTGTTTGTAATTATTATAATTTTTATGCTAAAATTTTTGTCTGAAACATATTTTGATGATACAAACCGTTACTACAAGGGATTGAAAAAATCTGGGGTCGAAATAAGAAAATAAATAAAACTTCTTTACCATGTACTCTGTTGAATTAATGTTTACTTTTGTTTAACTTTTTAAATATTGCTGAACTTTTGTCTAAAATAAATTTTATGTAACAGACCATTATTGCAAGGGGTGGAAATAAGGGTATAAAGACAAAAAATATTTATCAAGATATACTATCAAATCTGTTATAATTTATTGTAAACCTCCTAAACTTTTCTAAAACCTTTGCTGAAACAATTTTTGATGAAACAAACTATTACCTTAAAAACAGGGTTGAAATTTAAAAAAAATTTCCTTAGTATCAAATATGTTTGAATTTATTTTAAACTATATTAATATTACCTTCTAACCATTGTACAGAAAATTTTATACGACCATATATTAGTGCAAGGGATGAAGAATAGTGTTTACCAAAACATTTCCAGAAAAATATGTGTACTTTGAAATCTACCTATGCCTGGTCGCTGTGCCGAAAGGGATTTTTTTTCTTATGTTTACTTTTGAAGTTTTATAATGTGAGTCAAATGCCATTATGAAAATTTGCTGGTCATGTTTTCTTACCAGGGAATATATTAATTTGTGAAAATGTTTGAAGATTTCTATGGTGTTTTGGATATTTATACTTAACTTTGAAAAACAGTGTAAAAAATGTTACAACACATTTTTGATAATACATTTTTTTGCAATTATTTTTTGTTTGTTTCATTAGTTGCAGTTTTTTTAAACATATGCCCCTTTACATTATGGCTGTATGTTATTTGAACTAGTTACAGATTATAGAATTTCTTTGTCCATTTTGTGGTAGATGTTGCAATAAGTTTTTTAAAAGTGCTAAAAAATATTGTTAAAAATTTTTACCATTTACCAATAGTAATTCTAAAGGTTTGGGGTGAATTATTGCAATCCTGCCTCTACTGTAGCCTGTATGGTCTGTGAGGACATTAGTATAGCAAGCAGGTTGGTTAGCTTAATGCAGTTAGAGTGAGATTGCAGTTGAGTGGGTATATGTTAAAATAAAAAAATGGTTTTGTAGCCATAGAAATAAAATTAGCCCGCAATGCATTGGCTCACGAGGATGCCGATAGGTTAGTCATGCTAAAACACTGGAAAACTGCCAAAAACAGTAATATTAACTTTCCATTCTTTTAAGGATAATGACAAGAGAAGTAACCTTGTGATAACAAGTTTAAGCTGAACATAATGTAGGAAAAAAAGTCATGAATTATGATTTTATTCTTTTTGTGACTATAGTACAATCAAGGCCTCAATAGTCACAACTTAATCAAAGATAATTATACTTCTCAGCAAAATTACAAATAATCCTGTGAGCAGGTTCAATTACTGAGCAAGAAAATACATCTTTAAATAAACAAAAAGTTAATAGTATATCCAACAGCAAATTAATACATGACTATACGTTCCTTGTTAAAATGTTTTAAGGAAAAGTACTCTCACAAAACAAGAGACTAGATAGTTTTTAAACTAGGGGTTACACTAGAATATCCATTGACATAGGGTAGTTACTCATTTAAAATATTCAAAGACTACCGTGTCTTGTTATTGCAAGAGTAATAAAAAAATATAAACCATTGATTACACAACTACATATGCATGCAAGCTTTCCAGGAAAGGTGTAAATAGAAATTGTTGATTTTTAGAGTACTGAGTTCACTATCCAATAGGGAATTGAGCATACAAACAAGTAAAATCCTTGAATCGATAAATAGTACGAAAGAATCAGTACCTACATTACAAAATGCTCATCAAGCCAGGCAATGACACAAAAAACATGTGCAGCAACTTGAAGCTTGGAGACTGAATATAATCATGGCAAAAGTTTTAAGGCATATAATAATTATGAATACAAAAGAAAAATGCAGAACCAGCTAAGTTAAAATGAATTTAAATGGCGGAAGCAGAGAATGAATTTAGAAGAGAATTGCAGAGAAAATTGATAAAAGACTAAGAGATTTGACCAACAAAAACTGCTTAGAAACACTTTAATTATTTCAGGTTTGCCATGACTCGCCTCATGCTTGCTGCAACGACTGAGTACTAAACCATGTACGGACCAGAACAGAACAAATTAGGGGCGCAAACCCTACTTACGTGAGTCGGGTGCACAAGCCGTGCCTGCGCACACGTGATGACGACTCCAAGGAGGGGTGGTCAGTACAAAAAGAGGGCAGAGAAAGTAATACCAAGGAGATCGGTTCTTGAGGTTTTCGGGGCCCGGTTCAATTCGCCTGTCCTCTGGCTGTATCTTCAGGTAGACGTATATTTGCAAGTGACACAGTTGCAGTTGGCCAGTCCTAGAAGAAAATGTTGACACAAAGGCAGATTTCTGTTCAGAGCTGAATGATAAACTGGGTCCACAGAGTTCAGGTAGATTCTGGCACAGCAAGTATTCAGGTTCACTAGGAAGCCAGCGGCAATAGCTTCAGGAAGCAGTGCAACAACAATGGCTGAGTAGCGTCTCAGCTCATTCAGGCAGACAGCGAGGTATCCACCGATCAGACCCGCCTACTTGGACACCAGGACACCACCTTTCTCACACTAAGATGAGTCAGCCTGGGGGGTTGGCGTCTACTTGCGCAGGTAGCCTGAAAGCAGGGGCACAACCATCTCTTGCTACATATTTGCTTCTTCTTGCATGCATTATTTTGATTGGATTTCTGAGTTTACAACCACATCTAGTCACCATCAGGAGTGCAATATGTAGTCATTTAATATAACCTAGGAACCTGCTGGGGTTCAGAGCGCTTCCTACCGAAGTATTGTATACACTTCTTTCTCAAAACTCTGAGATCGAAACTGTTTTACTCATGCAATGGAGTGTATAAGAAAATATGGTAGAATTACATTTTCCTCCTATCAACGTTGTCATTAAAGATGGTAAAGATGTAATTGAATTCTCAAAAATAGACGATTATGAGTCTTATCAACCAGACTAGTCAAACTAGATGATCCATACTGTGCCACAGTCAGAGGTGGACTAAGTGTCCTGTCGCCTGGACCTGATACCCGCGGCATCTGGTGTACTGTGTAAGTCCAAACAACAACTTTTTTTTTTTCAATTTTTTTTTTACTAGGTTAAAATGCAGGTACCTTAAAACTGTAGAAATAAAAACACTCAATGTTAAAGTTTCACAAATTTATTTCAAAAAATGCACGAATACCTATTCAGTTAAGGCATTAAGCATTTTCGTAAACAAAGTCTGTAAACCTGCACTGACTGCTTCGTCGATTCTGGATAGTCTGGTCTCGGACTCACTGGTCGTCATCTTCGGCGACGACTGCCTCGGTGAGACATGGACGACGAAGTCTGCGACCACGGCTGCGACTTGGCTTTGCCTCGGTGCTTTTAGGGACGGAATGACTGACAACTACTACATGACGCACGTCGTTTAGACGTCTGTGTAGATGCATCGCAGGTCACAATAGGTTGCGACACATACAAGTTTGGTGTTGCACGTGCAGATGAAGCGCAAGATTATGTTCAGATTATCCTAACGTTGTACCAGCTTATAAATAACCTACCAACTACAGATAGCCAGACATGAATGGATTCGGGTCCAGTTTCGATACTACACCGTCATTGCTGAATTCTCAAGGTTTGAAACTACCGGTACTAGCTCAATTTGTGGTAGGGCAGGTTCTTCGGCCATTCAGGACTTCTGGGTAGATCGGTGGATGGTCGCAGGAACTTGTAGAAAGGGACGCTGCAATAGAGTTATAATCCACTACGACTGTCATAGGCTACGACTCGTTAACTGGATCGGCGACACCAAAATGGTACTGAAAAACGTGGTACAAGGAAAGTTCTCACCACGAGATGACAGGAATCAGATGTAGAAGTCGCGATGCTGGAAGCACTCGCGAAACGCCTCGTATGTCGTGGTAGGGCGTATACCCTGTATTCTAAGGTAGATGAACTCAGAATTCTCCTATCTGAATACTATCGTAGCTGACACAATCTTCTTGTTTCCTTTGTGGGCACCAGGTTTTTGGCGACACATCGCAAGGGAAACGTCTTCTCTCGACCATGGCGTCTTAGAATCCTCCCTATTCCTTTCCAACCTCAACTTCCCAGGATTGTTGTAGCAACCAGCGAGCTCGCAACTAGCAGGAAGAAATACTCAGCAGTTGTAGTAAAATCCAATGTACGGTAATTAAACCTGTGTTTAACTCATGTAAAGCTTGCAGAAAAGGGAATAGGCGTCCAAAGAATAATAAAATGAAGACAATAAATTATTAAACAGCTGCAATTTCCAAAGACTAAACATACTGGCTGGCCTTAGCTATCACTATTAGTGTGATTGCTGGTACAACTTATAATACGAATACATATTTAAATATAATAATTAATTTACAATAAACATGAGATAATGAAATCAACCTGTAAACGGGTGACTGTTTACAACACTGATATTAATTAACGTCACTAATTGATTAAACGCCTTTAACTGTCAAATTTCTAAAATTGGAAAAATCACAGTTAGTAACTCGGTATGAATTATGTTAATATCTACTCAATTTCTTACATACCATTCTAGTGAATGATGAGAAATTGAAATTTTTCTTTTTAAGACCAAAACTACCATTTTTACATTCCTTAGGACTGGAATTTTTGCAAAATGGTAAAAAGGAAATTAATAATATTTGATGGCTTATTAACATATTCAATATTTTACCTCTCGTTTAAAGAGCTTTATTATTTTATAGAATAACACCAAACTTAAGCCCTTTTCACCAACCAACCCCCCCCCCCCCTTTTTCTCACCAATAGTAGTTGAATGTTCAAAGATGAAAAAAAGTACACTAGTAGCATGTAATAGGGGCTCCTGAAACAGGATGCGGGTAGTAGATTGATTGTCGGTCCGCCATATTGGATGAACATAACGGGACACAACGTAACGGGACAAGTAGATCACGGCGGCCATCTTGGATGACCGTGACCTTGACCTTTAACGACCTTTTAACTGGTCCTTGACCCCGGCAGACATATTGTATCTGCCATATTGGATCAGACATCTTGAATACCTTCGACTTTGATTCTGTTATTTGTTCCTAGATAGCACCAGCGTCGCTCTTGATTTTTTTCTGTTCCACTGGAGGCCGCCATCTTGGATACCGTCGACTTTGTTTCTGTTGTTTGTTCCTAGATAGCGCCAGCGGCGCTCTTGATTTTTTTCTGTTCCACTGGAGGCCGCCATCTTGGATTCCGTCGACCTGGTTTCTGTTGTTTGTTCCTAGATAGCGCCAGCGTCGCTCTGTCTCACCACATAAGGTCGATGTTCCATTACCTACCAGAGCTATTATGGTCCTTATCGACATATTAATTTTTTTTTTTTAATGCAAAATACATTGGAGGCACTGTGATTCGAACCAGCGCAGCTCTGAGCTCTAGGTTGGTAAACATACGCCTTTAACCACTCGGCTATCGAGTCACCTACCACAGGGAGAATAAAATAAGGTAAGTATATAAAAAAAATATGCATATCGGGACTTGAATTTTTTTTTAATTTTAAGTAATAATAGCACTTCCTGTTCGAGACAGAACCACCATCTTGTATTAAGTCGTAACTGTTGCAATTATCGTTACGCTCGCAATCATTCAAATCCGAAATTTTTATGTTAGAAAATCGGGAAAAATTTTAAAAATCATTAAAAAAATTATTTGATCGAATTAAATAATAAAAATCTTAAAAACCACTGTTGTAGTTATCGTTACGGTCGCCATCTTGGATTATATAAATGTTGCATATTTCGTTACGCCCGCCATCTTGGTTGAGTACTATGCCATCGTTACACTTTATGTTACGACAGTCATATTGGATCCTATTAATGTTGCAATCATCGTTATGGTCGCCATCTTAAAATTTAGACGCCATCTTGGAAATCCGTAATTTTAATGCTAGAGATTCGGTAAAAATTCCAAAATTCATAAACAAATTAACTTAATAGAATTCTGAATGATTATATCGATTCCTGTCCTTGGTTAGAAACCGGTGAGGGCAAAAAATAAAAAAAAACATCAGATCCTTCCTCCACAGAAGCCACCTACAGACTGACCTACCACCAATATCAAGGTATATATTGTTACCACCAATACCAAGGTATACATCATCAGCTGGTATGACGTCATGTACGTAATCTTGTCTTCGTCCGCTGGAGACCGTCATCTTGCTTTCGTCTGCTAGAGTGCTGATACCATGTTAGTATAATTTTCTTGTCACCATACCTTCGTCCTCAACTGTTGGCATTGAACTTTGACATTGACCTTGAAATTTGACCTTGAACTTTGACCTTGACTTTGAAATTTGACCTTGACCTTGATATTTGACTTTGACCTTGAAATTTGACCTTAACCTTGATATACGACTTTGACCTTGACAACCATCATGGATCCGACATTTTTGCATTCAGTACACGCTACCAGGAGCTGCAACATGCCAGTGGCCATTACCAACATCTTGTTTTCATCTGCTGGAGGTCACCATATTGTGCGTGTACTCATCGTACCATCATGCTAGTCTAAGTTTTACCTGCTACCAGGGGCGGATCCAGTGATCAGTTTTGGGGGGGGGGGGGAACTGGTGCCCGAAGAACATTGAACGGTATTGACAACATGGTTCTTATGGAATCCTGGGCATAAAATAATTGTTATAGAATATAACATAGGCATATAATAATACCAACCAGAAGAAAAAAATCAAAAATTTATTTTGAAAAATTAAATATTAAAATTAGGAAGCAAAATTTTTTATTACTGTAACAATTTATCTCAAGTAGAATGTAATACTTGGGGCATTTACAAACTCATGGGGAAATGAAGTGGGAGTAATTGCAAATTATTCATGAAAAAAATTGGTTATCTAACTGGATTACTTCAAAACTGGCTACTTACAAAATCTAGCTAATTTGAAAGTACTGCAATTTTAAATTCTTAGAGACCTTCCTCGTTTCCAATAAAAAAAAATAAAAAAATTAAACCATGTTTTTTGGCTGTAAATTATGTTTGGTAATTCCCGTAAATCTTTAAAAATAGATTGAGCTGGTTTTGAATAAAAACACTTCAATTAATGTAATATACACTGTTTATTGTGTATTATTTTATATTAATGTAATAATATTCGTTGTATAAATATGAAATGACGTAGAACATGTAATATTTGCTGAATAAAAGCATATGAAATAAATTATTTTGCTTCATATTGCAATTTAAGAATCATCATGAAGTAAAAATATATAATTAGAGAAAGATACGGCGTTTGCCAGATTTTGAGAAACGCTCAATCACGTGAAAAGCGTCCACTGGTATGTCATAATGAATATGGAGAAGAGCGAGACCCTCAAGTCGTCTCTCAATCATTGTAGTTCGGAGCCACGTTTTGGTGCGACGTAACGTTGAGAAAGTTCTCACTGCACTGGCATTGCTGACTGGAAATGTGCAAAGAACATGAAGCAGTGTATAAATAATGTTGTATATGTCCTTGTCACAAGCAGCTAGTGCATCAAAAGCTGTTTTGAGAAGTTCGGCACCACGAGCTTTTTCAGTTTTCCATGTCTGCTGCCAGTGAAAAATTTCACCTTTTAACTTTATTAGCTGAATTTCTTTGGTGCCCTCTAGTAATTGAGAAAACTTGTTTACCAGGAACCGAATTGAATCGTTTATTTCAGCTAAGGTTGTGTTCACTATCAATTGTGGAAGTAGAACTGGGAGTCTAAATATATCAAGGTCTTTAGAAGAAAATCTTGTCTTGATATCTTGTAATATGCCATCTAGAAGTGGTATGAATACTGAAATTCTCTAATAATCCTTTACAGATTGCGACTCTACTGGTACTGGGTAGTTACTGCGATGAACCTGTCGCCCAACAGTCCTGGGTTTCCGAAGCTCAACATTAAGTTTCTCTGCCATTTTCTCTGTCTCGGCATAAATTTCTTTGAAGTAATTGTCACAATCCGCACGACGAGTCTCTAAGACCGAAATAACATTTGTAATACTCTTAGAAGCATGTACAAGGTCAAGTGTTTCTTTTTGAAGAAGTTTGCTCAAAGGAAGTTTAAGGGCCAGAACATTACTAAGGCAGAAGACAACAACCAAAAATTTACTTTCACATAGAGCAGCTATAAGTGATGCTGCTTTTCCAGCTACAGATTTGTCTTTCCAGCTAGAAATCTTCTCGAGAGCTTCTATTATGTTTGGCAAATCAAAAACAAACTGAAGTACACCGTCATGTCGTTCGACCCATCTTGTATCTGATAAATGAGCTAGTTTTTTCCCAAGAAACTGAAGAAGAGTTTTACTGCGTTTTGGAAAAGAAAAGAAAGAGATAGTTTCTTTCATTATACCCACTGCATTTTGGACCACATGTATCTTTGAAAACTGAGATAGAGAATTGTTAAGTTTGTGATTGTAACATGGCATTTCCACAACATTGGTTGTCAAACTCTGCACTTCCTTTACTGCACCTCTGTCTTCTGATAACATGACAGAGCAGCCACCAGTACCAATTGCTACACACTGGAGGGGAAGAAGCTGCAATGATTTTATTTTCCTGATAATAATTTGGCCTAGTGACTTTCCTGTAAGAGACAGTTCTTCAGTGGCCGTTGTGACTGGTTTGTTTGTTGAATTATCTTTGGTACCATTCTGAAGTATTGAAAATTTGTTGTTTGTTTGGAGAGCTGTGGTTTCAGACATATCACCAAATGCATCTATAAATGAAACAAAATCTTTCCTTACAACCGTGTTCTGACCAAAATGTACATAGCGAAGGACAAGACTCACTTGGGATTTATTTGACATGTCACTGGTTTCGTCAAATATAATAGCATAAAACCCAGATAATCTTACTCTCTTGAGAATTGTATCTAATATGTCTAGTCCACAGAAGTCGATAAGCTCGTTTTGCACAGTTTTGCTGATATATGTAGCATTAAAATGAGCAGTTTTAATGTGATTTTCAAGTATTTTATCTCCAGCATCCACCCGAAAACGAAGCATTGTCCGAAAATTTCCTTCATTATAAGATGGAGCATCGGTAGTAAGTGGACCATCATCCCGATGACCACGGAAAGGAATATTTTGCCTTCCAAGTAGTATAACTGTTTTCACAATCGGTAGTATTTTTTTCCGATTTACCTCAGCCTCTTCCAAATGTTGTTCTTTGACAAGACTTACTACCTCGGAGCAAGGATTATGATATGTCTTAAGGAAGTTCTTCCCCATGGCAACTGCAGTCATATGGTATTGATGGCTTGCATGTTGTTCCAATTAACCTTTAGCTCCAATCAAATCTTTAAAATTTGTAAGAGGTTCTGTAACTAAAGTTTTGAGGGGAACATTTCTGCAGTACCCACCTTCATTCCTAGTTGTAAAACATGGACAATATTTACAAAACAGACCTTTTTTAACATCTGATAGAACCAGCCATTCTTTATAGGTTTGCAGATGACTCCGCCTCACAAAATTCCGCACAGGCTATCCAGAGACAACACGGGTGGAATGTGGAAAGACATAAGATTCTGGTGGTTGCCACGGATTTTCTAGCAGAACGGACTTAGTGTAGTCATCAATATTTCCTCCAACAAAGTGGCCAATGTCACTGGAAACACTTCCAACAGAAGACGAAGAGCTAAGTAATGCTGAATGTAATATGCCATTGTTAACCTCATCTGGATAAGGCTTTTGGATATGATATTGGTCAGAAGAGCTTGAAGATGATGCAACTTTCTCATCATTATTGATAATCGAAGTAAAATCATTTTCCAAAACAATATCATTGTGTGTTTTACCACAATTCAAATCAGTGGGCTGCTCAACTGATTCTGAGGCATCCTCAGAATTCACTTCCACACGTGACTTCTTCTGAGGTGGCCCAAAGAAAGAAGATAGCAAGCTTTGTTTTCCTCCTTGTTGAACAGCCTGTTTGGAAAAAAAATCATAAACCAGTACAAAAGAATGTTGCAAATCAACATTTTGAGTTTCTATGAAACAGTGAAACCAACACAAGAAAGTGTTTGGCAATTTATTGCACTTTTGCCTTGCCTATTTTGAGCTAGCCCCTTCACGACAAATTAGCTTGTACACGAGTGTAATGTGTAATTTTTAACAGGTGTTAAGTATTTGCGATATATTATTTTACCAACACCTAGTGGATATTACTTCAGCAGCTGACAATAATATCTTTAGTTTGGTGTAACACTCGAGTATACAACATACCCGCAAATTTATCTAGGCGGTAGGCCCCTAATTTAATGAACTTGCGCGAGACACAGCATTAAACATGTTTGGGTTAACTGTATAATCCGCACATATATACATAATTTTGTGACAGTATTAGACTGTGGTAATTTGTGAAGAGTAAGAAAACAGTTATAAAATGTCGCTTACTGCGAGCAATTTAAATGTGTCTTTGATGTTAGAATATGAAACGATGGAGTGTTTTGATATTTGTAATGCCTTGGATGTTGTTGTTTTAAGGTATTTATATAAACTATTATATTTCTAATGTTTTTTAATATTTATAAAATACATGGTCACCTTTGACTTTGTATCACAGTTTAGTTGAATTCTGCTGACTGCCCTTTTTTTATTAATTATTACTTTATAAATGCACATTTAATAGTTTTTTTTTTTGCATTTGACTAAGAAATTATTTACATGCGGATTTCTTAGCTAGGTTACAATTTAATATTCGCCAGATGAGACTTTTTAAACAGTTTGTAACTGTGGTTGGTGTATTAAACATACTGGTAAAAATATTATTAACTTCAGATGTTATTTTTTTGTTTTAATTAATTCAATTCTATTCATAACAGTTAGGTTTGCTTCTGCTTATTGTTTTTGCTTTTTTATAATTTTCGAAAGTTAGAGTATTTGAATAAATATTTTTTCATAAATGTTAGAAAGTTTACTGTTTGGGACTGTGGCCAGAGAGCCAGAGTTGTTCGCTGATGAAGTCAAGAAGTGAGACACTGGTCATGGTGTAACAAAATATACTTAGTTCCAAGTCTGCCACTAGATGATACCACAGTCTGCTCTATGCATTGCAATAGCATATCGTCAGTGCAGTATCACGTAATTCCACCACACTTGAAGCCGGTTCAT
Organism: Bacillus rossius redtenbacheri; assembly: GCF_032445375.1. Classification (NCBI taxonomy): domain Eukaryota; kingdom Metazoa; phylum Arthropoda; class Insecta; order Phasmatodea; family Bacillidae; genus Bacillus; species Bacillus rossius. Next base: position 41,198,409 of record NC_086332.1, read on the forward strand.
GGGATCTTATTCAAAGCTAATTTGCGCAAAATTAATATAAATAGAACTGAAAATATTTACTACGGTTTTTATTTTTGAGCTGAATACAACTTTAGTAAAATCTTTATGACAATGTATTTCTCTCTACATACGTAACACATGCGTTATTTTTCCTCACTATAATATTCGTATTTCACAATTTAAAAAAAAAATCATAATAATACAAAGGACATTAAAATATCTTAAATATTTCAGGTTAAATTAATTTTAAGTTGAAAAAAGAGTCAAAATCATGTAAAAAAAAATGCGTGTTAGATATTGATACACACATTCTGGCAGGATTATTGTCATTTAAAAACTAATTTTATGGTCCGATCAGATGTACAAAAAAGTTAAAATTTATTTTAAAATGCTTAATTGACTTGTACTGTATAAAATAATGAGATGCTTCCGCCTGGTATCTCGCAAAAACTTGTGTTGACTTCACTGAAAGGCATTTGTGAAGCTACAGTAGGCTAGTCTAAGAGACTCTCACCATGCTCGAGTAATCCTTGCCACCATACACCTCACAAAAACATGATTTACGGAACACTCACTATTACATTTTCTATCACTGTCTTTCTGCTAGTTTTCTTTTAAAGCGCGCGAAACAATCTCAGACACTACAGATATCAAGCAGAGTTGCCACATCCGAATTGAGAAATCCTTAATAAAAAAAATAAAAAATAAAAAAAGGCACAAATTTCCCATTCAAGATACATGCTATCATTATACAGTTGTTACCAAGCAATGTTCCCAATTTAGTTGTAATAAATTCCTCGACAAAATCATAAAATTGTAATATTTGATACAAAAAATATTTTCAGATCCTTTGACAAATGAATGTTCGGTGATAAAAAACAGCATTCCATTTTTTTGCCACTGGCTTTTGGGGGGGGGGGGGGAATTTCCCCCATTTCCCCCCCTTTGAATCCGCCCCTGCCTGCTACAGTGCAGTAATCATTTATTATTACTGAGGTGCCCGCCATCTTGAAATTTGGCCGCCATCTTGAAATCATGTAATTATTTAGCTAGAAATGCGGGGAAAATTCCAAAAGTCTCCGAAAGAATCAATTATTAATTTTCAAATTGAATCGATGGATTCCTGTCCACGGTTTGATTCCTGAACAGTGACAGTTGTAACTAATTATTAAATAAATTTTAGATTCTGATTTCCATTACCTTTCGCGGATTTTATTAATCATTCGCTCTACGAAAAACAACTCAAGTCAATATACCTGACCAACGAATTAATACAGTGCCGATTAGCCTATTATAAAAGTCTAATTTTTCAATAATCTGAATAACCTATAAGTCGTTCATGTACAAAGCCACACATATAGATCAATTGTCTTCAGTCCATGAGACCGAGTCATGACATTATCAGACGTATAGGCTAGTCATTTCAGGACCGCATGAACTTCGTCGTTATCTAATTACATTTCATTAATCCATCGTGTCATTTTTTATACATACTAAAGGACCAAGTGTCCTTGAAAAAATATTTTAGTAACACCAAGAGGTTTTAAATTAGTAAATATTCAATCACTACATTTTGTACTACGCGCAATCAACAAAAGGGAAGCACTGACAACGAAAAGACAGCACCGCCAACGAAAAGGCAGCACATTTGGAAGCACAGTCATCGAAAAGGTGGCACCGCCAACGAAAAGGCAGCTCATTTGGAAGCACCGACAACTAAAAGACAGCACCGCTAACGAAAAGGCAGCACATTTGGAAGCACCGTCAACAAAAAGGAAGCACAGTCAACGAAAAGGCAGCACATTTGGAAGCACCGACATCGAAAAAGCAGCACACAAGGAAGCACCGACAACGAAAAGGCAGCACCGTCATCGTAAAGGCAGCACATTTGGAAGCACCGACAACGAAAAGGCAGCACCATCAATTAAAAGGCAGCACATTTGGTAGCACCGACAACGAAAAGGCAGCACCGCCAAAGAAAAGGCAGCACATTTGGAAGCACCGACATCGAAAAGACAGCACATTTGGAAGCACCGCCAACGAAAAGGCAGCTCCTTTATAGCACCGCCATCGAAAAGACAGCTCATTTGGAAGCACCGCCAACGAAAAGGCAGCACATTTGGAAGCACCGTCAACGAAAAGGCAGCACCGCCAACGAAAAGGCAGCACATTTGGAAGCATCGGCAACGAAAAGGCAGCACCATCAACGAAAAGGCCGCACCATCAACGAAAAGGAAGCACATTTGGAAGCACAAGTTACGAGAACTTAGTCTGAGTTAGAAATCTGATTACAAGAAGAAAAAAAAAACATTAAATTTTTATATTTGCAATTATTTATTTCTTTACATTATACAAATGCAAGTAAAACAATCCATTATTGTATGTAGACAGCTTTCCTCAGTTCTTTGAGTATGAATGATGTTTCATTGATGCACGAATAGTTTCCTGCACAAAGCGAGTCATGTAGAAGTCTTAGCCGGTCAACCAATATGTTTGGATCTTTCCATCATATGTAATCAGTCTCTTCTACCACCATCTTACTTGTTTGTTTATTATAAATATTATTTTCTCTGGTGTCTTCCTTTTTAACACCATCCTCAGGGTAACTTTCATTATCGAGACAATGATCATCACAAGCTTGATCCGATTTATTTAATATATCACGAAGTTTCCATCTTTTCGGTCTCAGGACACCACCACAGTCTTCGATCTTGCCTGCTTTAGTTGCTTCATCACAGTCTATACCTTTGTCAACAGCCTCAGAGTCGCTGTAGCAATCACCGTAGAAGGCATCATCTTCACCCAGATTACCGTAAGAATTCGATGTCGATGATGTCGAAGCGTCTTCATCGTCTTCATGCTTCCTTTTTAGGAGTCCATTATTTTTACAAAGTAGGAAAGATCTACTTGAATTCGGCTGGAATGTATTCTCACTTTTGGTGTGAATAACGCGCCGCTGTTCTGGATGTTTCAAGAGTCGGGTCGGCCCGGGATGATGCGCACATCACAACTACTTCAGTCCGTTCCAGAAAGACGGTCAACGGGTACAAAAGCGGTGACGCCAGCCTCTGCTGGAGTTCCGAGAGCGGCGCGACGAGGAGCGATGGGGCTGTGCGAGTGCGACCGAGTGGCGCGAGACTGTGTGTGTGGACAGGTGCGAGGTAAGGGTCTAACCACTGTTGAGCCTAGCTCCAGTGAGGAATGTGAACTGTGGACTTGGCAGATACATAGTGATTTGTGAACAGACATTTTAAGTATGATGATTTAATTTGTAATGTAAATGTTAGTAGTTAATTAAAAAAAACTGTAAAATATTAATTGGGCTATCCTTACGAACTGGTTCCCCTCACTCGTAATAGTATGTAGTTCATGCTCAATTTGTTATCTTCTGCTCTAGCAGATACAGAGAAACGAATTTTTCTCCACATACAAAAGTTATTTATTTTACTCCCATTGGGGATGGAATTTCACAAAATGAATTGGTATGTTTATTATTATTTCCTAGCATATTTACTTGCGCTTGATTATTTTGGTAGGTATGCTTGATAATATTATACCATATTTACCCCCTCGCCGCCTTAAGGGTGGAATTCTGTAATAGTTTTTAAGTGATTCCAGTACAAACAGTTACATATATTGCTATATCTTACGGAAACATAATTTGTTAAAAAGAAGAAGAAAAAAACACAGTCTGTGTCAATCTGGAATAAAGTAGCTTTATAACAGTAAACGCATTTTTGAGATTGGTTCATTAATTTTCGTACAAACCATCAAACGCACATCTCTTCATAATATTATCTATAAGTATATCTAAGGTTAGTTAAACCTAGCAGTGCTGTTTTGGACAGCGTGTTTACAGCACTATGGAAAAGGGAGAGGGTCGCGAGAGTCGCGCAGCTCCTGTTTGTGTGGCACGCCGCGCGGGCCCTGCGCACGCGGCACTCCCCGGAGGCAGCCCAGCGCCGGAGGAGGAGGGCAGTAATCAGTGGCCATCGGCCGGCTACTGACCGCTCTGTAGCTGGAGAGAATGGAAGGGGTCGAGAGAGGGGAAGAGGCGAGGCGAGAACGGCTGACACCGCATATACAGTAGTTCCGCGGACCGATAACAGATGTCATCTCCGTCAATGGGGCCCCTGGGTGTGGGGGGGGGGGGGAAGGGGGGAGTTGCGGTCGCTTCTCGCCTGGACGGTCAAGAACTGTCAGGTCCAGGCGCCGCGACAGCCGATTATTCAAATATATTCAAATGATGGAATCCCGCTCCTGCGCCATTCGACCGGAGAATAATTCCTACCGACCGGCCACGCCATATTTATATTCCGTCTGGCGGAAGAGAACTCCGTTCGACCGTCTCCCCCTCCCTCGCTCCAGCAGAAGAGAACGCCTGTATTCTGTTGATTTTTTCCCCCCTTCTTTTTTTTCCTCCCAGCGGCCATATGTGAAATCAATCCACGACGAGAGAGAGTCCGGCAAAAATATTAATAAAAAAAAAGCACATAAATTTGTGTTCCTGATTGAGACACTTGAATGGCGCATTTATCACTGAAATATCAAGCAGGGAGTGTGAATTTTTCCCTCCCCCCCCCACCCCCCCTCCCTCGTCGGAGGCCGTCCCAAGTCCTCGGACGTCTGTTATCGGGCGCGAGGCTTCCGGAAATGACTTGGTAAATGGGGAGGAGGGGGGGAATTGGCCGCGCCCATTCGTTCTCGCGGCGCGTCACGCCGGGGGTTGAAAAGTGGCGTCGCTGCAAGGAACGTGTCGGTGATGCCTGGGAGCCAGGGCGGGCAGGCGGTGGTCGTCCCGACATGGTGGACCCCCGCAGTACCCTCGTGTCAATATCGAGCCCGGGGGAAAAAAAAATAGCTATGTCCTGTCCTAGGAAAACCAGCCACAACCTTTTCGGCTCATGCATTTAAGAGATATTAATGTAAACTGAACATTGATGTAAACTGTTTTCGTTAAATTAGTAGAGTGACGGCTTCTGGGAACTAAGGAGAGTAATAACTAGAGACCTGCAAAATTCGCTGTTTCGATGGCCTTCAGGATAGACTGCACATACCCCTGTACACTCGGGCAAATAACGCAAGTTCATTGGCTACCGACTTGTAAGTCGTCTCAGCTGGTTTGTCTGTGATTCGATCCTTCTTTGGTTGAGGGTTTATAACTGGTTGAGATTCGTCCAGATGAACAGTAAGCCAATAGCAAAATTATCTAAGAAGTATATGTGTTTGAATTCTAGCCTATCACCGAATGAATCCGCGAATTTTGCATGTCTCTAGTAATAACTTAACCGTAAGGCTGGCTAGGTTAATTTTGCTACGTTATGTAAAACCTTAGGATTTTAAAGTGTATTCAAAATGGGAGTCCGCACAATGGGAGCCGGGTGAAACTTGTACATAGCTGGTGTCGGTTGAGCCGGTGTTTCCGCTATCAGCTTCTACAAACTTCTACCTGTTTCTATGCACTTCTACCAGATTCTACCAACTTACACTGGTGCCCACCAACTTCAACCAACTTCGACTTGTTTCTACCTACTTCTAGTAGCTTCTACCAACTTCGAACGCCTTCTACCAGATACCAGCTTTTAAATTCTTATACTCGCTGCTACCACCTGTACCCTCTTCTATATTCTTCAGCCACTTCTACAAGCTTATACCATATTCTACCTGCTTCTTCCAGCTTCTACTATCTTATGCAAGCTTCTGCCAGTCTATGTCAGCTTCTACCAACTTCTGCCATCTTTTATCTAGGTACTTATACTAGCTTCATCCACTTCCGTAAGCTTCAACCGCTTTTACAAAGATAGTAAAAGCTCACGAGCTTATGCCATTTTCTACCAGCTTCTGTCCGCTTCTTCCAGCTTCTACCAGCTTCTAACATCTTATACAAACTTACTACCCGTTTTGACCAGCTTCTACATGTTTTTACAATCTTCTACTGGCTTTATTATTACTCCTACCAACTTCTTCCTAATCCTGCGCTTTTCTACCAGCTATTATTTCTTCTACCAGCTTCTACTAGCTTCTAGCAACTTTTACCGGTATTTTCGGACCATTATATTTCACGCTAGTGAATGCTTGTTGATGTATTTTAAGTAATCTCAAAATAATTAGTTTTATTGTTTTTATTTAGTTATATTTTATCATTTAATTTTGTAGGTTTTTTAGAGGCTAGACAGTGTGCAAAAGTGTGTAAATGTTGTAGTAGTGTGTACAAGTTAGCAAAAATGTTGAAAAGTATGCAGAAGTTTTGAACAAAATGCAAAAGTTAGGAAAAGTGTGCAAAAATTTTAACAAGTGTGTAAAAGTGTAAGAAGGGTGCTAACTGTGCAAAAGTGTGGAAAAGAATGCAGACTTATATAAAAGTATACAGAATGTAGTAATGTATGAAGAAAACGCGTGAAAAAGTGTGGGGAAGTGTGGAAGTGTTTAAAAAGTGGGGGGAAATATCCACAAGTGTGTAGTTTGTAGTGAGCGTGATGTATGAAGTGTGTAGTTATTCGCTTGAACGATAAAACTTGAAAATGTTCACAGTTGGAACAAACATGGCGACGAGAAAAAAAAACCTCCTAAGAGTTTTACACATGTTTTACTTACCTATCTACTTTATTCGCAGTTCTCCCCCCAACCTTCTTTTCAAAACCTAGCCATCGAGCGATATCATTTAACTCCGTTACCCGAAATCTTCCGTTACCCTGTGATGACGTCATCTCGAAACTTACCCTACCGGCTGTAAAAATAAGTTTCACAGAAAAAAAAACTTTTCTGGCTCATCGGCAGTCGTTATCGACGGAAACTTGGAGTGTGTGTTTCCTTCCACCAGCCGGCCACGCGAGTTGCTCTCGTTAGGGCGCCGGTGAAAGCGAAGAGCGATGTTGGCTCGTTTCGCGGGCGGGCGGCCGTCGCAGGAGCGTCGCAGTCGTTAGCAGTCGGCGTCATTGTCACCGCGCCCTCGATACTACCGGCGCTGCCAACTCACCGGGGCGGAAATCCCGCCCGCCCCAGGTCGCGCCAACCTCTCCACTCTGGATACCCACTCCTGCCCCCGTCTCAATTCATCTCGACACAACGTGATTTTAATCACTCCTGCAATTCACCTTATCGTAGAGTGTGGCGGGGTACAAAAAAAAAAGGGACTCTTTTTTTATTTTTTTTTTTTTTTAAAAAAAAGGAGGCCGTTTTCGACAAAATAAAATTCTTTCACTTCCGTCACCTTCCCCGCCCACCTCATCAACAAGGTTGTTTGCAAGCGAAGAGTTTTCCTTTTTTTTCTTCTTTTTATCCGTGATTGATCTGTGTGTGATTTTAATTGCAAACATAACGACGACGGATGGCTGTTGATCGTGTCTACAACGGGCGCCAAGCGTGTGTTTCGGGCTAAAGAGTGGAGGTGAAGGTGGGGGGGGGGGGGGAAAGTCGTGTATTTTTCTCGCTCGCCGTCCCAGCAATAATAGCAATAGTAATGACGTTGGGGAGAGGGGAAGGTGTGCCATTGACCCAGTGCTAATGGCCGCCCTGGCGTCGCGACGCCACCTAATGGCCGCCCCGGCGTCGCTGCTTCGCCGGCAGGTGCCCCGCGCTCCCCTCCTCCCCCAATCACCAAGTTTCCCTCCCGTGGACCCCTGTTCTCGCGAGGTTTCACATTAATGAATACCGTCTGCGCCAAATGCCAAAGGAAAAAAAAAAATAAGACTCGGAACAGGAACTGTGATCTTGTTTTCATGACAAGCATCCCGCACAGTTGAAATTGCGAATATTTTTTTTACCTGAAAAATATTTTGAAATTATTTGATCTTTCTTATAGTCTAACAGTAAATTTTTTTGCCGTTAGTGCAAAAGCGGAATAAGTTTTTTCAAAGTGAGTTGTAATTTGCGTGAGGGTCTAGTTCGACGATGATATTGAAGTTAAAAAGGCCATGATAAGCGCGTATGAAGCTTACATATGGCTCGTACTAACCGTCTGGTTACATTACTTGGCTCATTATGATATATCTTATATAAGGTGTCAACCTGAAAGACAACTCATCTATGTAACAATTTTTTTTATCTAGGACAATTTTTATACATGTTTCACAAAATAAGCGTTGCATTTATTGCTTTGATTGCAAATTTTGTCTTTAGGTAGGTATATGGTGACTGTTAGCACCTATGTATTTGCAAAAGGCAAGCAAATATTCTTCATCAAAAACTACTTTCCTGACTAATTGCATCGTGGTCAGTCACTATATGTGTGTATATAAGTGTATGTGCGTATCCTAATAGTTTCCACAGCTTGTACATACTTAAAATAATTGGCTTCTAAAACTCTATGTTTTTTTTTAAATATTTCTTCATAAAAATCTCGAATCAGCAAAAAATTAAGAATCCAACATGGCGTGCGAAGCCTAGTATAAAGCAAAGATTAAAGTGACATAAAGAATACCAGCTCTCGGAGGATTATCTCAGGGAATTTTCAAAGAGCGCGTGACTAGCGTTGAGAAAACCTACGCTTCACTGACATAGGTAGAGACCTGCAAAATTCGCGGTTTCGATGGCCTTCAGGATAGACTGCATATTCTCCCGTACACTGGGCAAATAACGCAAGTTCATTGGTTGTTGACTTGTAAGTCGTCTCAGCTGGATTGTCTGTGATTCGATCCTTCTTTGCTTTAGGGTTTATAATTGGTTGAGTTTCGCCAAGATGAACAGTAAGCCAATAGCAAAATTATCAAAGAGGTATATGTGTTTGAATTCTAGCCTATCACCGAATGAATCCGCGAATTTTGCAGGTCTCTAGACATAGGTAATTCGAAGTGGACCGTTCGCTCATGCAACATCGCGGTCAGAAAAAAAATACAAGATTATATATATATATATATATACAATCTGGAAGTGCCTATTTTAAATGTTGATGGCCTAACCTAACCAACCTTTCGTTTTAGTTACGATCACCTAGACGTGCAAACAAAACCACTACCGTATTGGAAAACGTTTTCGAGAATTTTATTTACGTAACATTTATAACCTAATTCATACCTAAGAGCTTGATATTTTTTTCCCGTGAAAAATGCTGTGTGTTAAAACTCTGTAGCATTTTATGTGTTTTGTGGTTGACTGGGTTTGCTTCAGGGGCATGTCAACTGTCAGCACGCCAATCACAGCCATCGAGTGTTGTATCAAACGCGTCCTGATTGGCCCGGAAAAATAGGGCAACGGATTCTCTTGCAGACGGCTTCCAATCACAATGAAACAATCGCTAGCGCTGGCATACCGCTTTGCAGTCTATTGAGCGATCGTTTTTTTTTTTTTTTTACGAAAAAGTAGCCTACATTCTCCTGCCTATACTTTCAACTTTTACAGTAGGTAAAAAAAAAAAAAAAAAGCGAGAGAACGCGTAGCACAGTACACATGATATAAGTGAAACTTCTTTCGAAATTCCAATTTCAACTCGTAAGTATGTATCTTTTGCCAAGCGCCTATGCTCTGTCCTTTTCGCGCCAGAAACTTTTCACAACAATGTTTTACGAAAACGTTGCATCTAAATTCGGCCTTGAAACTTTACTCCCGTAGCGCCCAAGGAAGTTTCACTTGAAGACGAAAAAAAAAGCGGGAAGCTGCACGAGCGGTGTCGCAGGACGGCGCGGGACCGCGCGGGGGGTTAAACGGCGCAGCAAGTTGGCGGCAAGTATTCGGGAGGTGAGGCGGGCGCATATCTGAGCCCCATTAGACACGGCGGGAGCGGCCCCTCGTCCCGTCCCCTTTGTGCGCCGCGGTTTAATAAAGCGCGCGGCGCGGGCCCACAATGCCCGCCCGCATTCCGCCGCCGCCACACAAAGAATAGTCGCGCGCCGGAGGAAATTTCACAGTCAATATCGGCCGCCACATTCGCATGCCGCCCGCGCCGCCCCCCCCCCCCCCCTTCTCCCTCTCTCCTTCTCTCTATCAGGGGACACCTCTACCCCCCACCACCAGCCACGAGCGAGCATCCCCATAGCACAAATTCTTCCCCTCAAAGTTTGGCTTGAGCTTTTACCTCGGGCCTACTCGCTGTATAGTCTGCCATGTAGCTTTCCTCGAACCATCACAGGTGCACGTACGCTTCTGCCACTATTGTTCTGTCAACAACTTAGTACTTAGGCCCTGTTACACTTTTCAAATATTTGTCTCCAAATTTATCAGACAATAGATTTTGAAAATTTGCTTCCAATTTCTCCCATCAAATAAATTTGGCCAGATAACCTTAAATGTGTTTTAAATCATGTAACACTATCAGAAGTGTGTCAGAACCCATAGAAATGCGTCCGTAGTACACCCATACCTGAGAAAATGCAGCCTCCATGTAAAGGACGCATTTCTAATGTTTGAAAAGTATCCGAATACTTTTACTGCTAGCACCACCTGTTGACAGTTGCTCGTACTAATATGCACTTAAGACATTTTGATTCGTGATATCTACAAATATTCAACAAAACGTAAATAATACTACTAATCAAAAGAATAGGTAATAATATAGCGTGGAGGTTATAAATGTTAGCAATTGTTATGAATGTCAAAATATTAAAAAATACTTTAAAAACCCATTAAAACTCCCTATACGTTTAAGTTCGCCTTTCGGTAATTTTTATTAATGTTTTTATTTATCTCTATTTGAGTTACTCACACTTTTAACGTTTTAAGCAAATCTTATGCCAATCCACTGAAGTAATATTATAAACAAACAAAAAACGATTCCGAAGCTAATGGATGTAGGGACGCATCAGTGGATGCGAGTGTCGAATCCCTAGAAATCTCGATTTAAGTGTACGCACGTAAATGCCGATGCATCCGTCCTGAGAATCGAAAACATTGTAAAGATGGCCATGTCCACTACGATACACATTTAGTGGCTAGTATTCAGATGCAGCTAAAATTTATTTTTGGCTTGATCTATTTCAATCTTTTCAATTTTAATCTCATGTTGAAGTTATATTATGCGTCACTTTCCTGGATAAAATTTTTGAAGTTGTTATATGATATTTGTGAATTTAGAAAAAACTTGAAAAATCTCTACCAATGTAACTCACATTAGTACTCGTTAATAATTAAATAAATGTTCAGTGACTTTCAAGAGTTATATAGGTACACATTAGTTATTTTTTACATATAACTCTATTTCGCAAACGACATTCACACTTAGGCTACATTATTTTAGTTATTTCACCTTTATGACCTCTTGAATCACCTCTTGAATCATGTGTACTTCGCCATTTTATGGATTCGTTGTGACGGAAACATACCTACATCATTTCCGTTTTCGTTGGGCACGAGTTTGATTGGCTGATCACATCCAACATCCAACATACTTTAAAAACCCGTCCTGTATGCAAAATATTTGATATGTAAACTCAAGTCTTCTGACTTGTCAAACAAACATGGCTACCCTAGTGACGTTTTCTGTGACGGCACAACCTTCCAGCTTTAGCCCTTTTGCACAACATATTGGAAGGTGTTGGAAGCGAAAGTTTGACAGTGTGTAACAGGGTCTTTAGCAAACATCATGTGAAGCGTTACCAGTGACGATTGGAAAGTGGGCACCACCAGTAGCTTCGATGATATATAGCTGCCGTGTTGTTTGTTGATTCCAGGAGCTCGAGAAGCTGGTCTGATGCAACTCGGCCGGGAATTGCCATAAGAATCAATTAGGCGACCGGCTGTAGTGCTTGATATTTTGGGTTTGCTGTGTTCACAGAAGGTTGTAGGCCTCGTTTATACAAATAAATGAGGTAACAAACAAACGTAGATGTAAATTGTTCATAAGACGTCTCTATAGTGTCAGAAATATACGTTATGTACATCCACGAATGGACTGTTTATGTTGTGTAGCCTACCTCAACTCCAAAAGGTTTTAAACGTTGTTTTTTGAATGCATGCAGTTTTTATCCCAGAATGTTTAACACTTACGAAGTTTTTAAAATTACCGTTGACACGCTAAGTTAACCAAATACTAGCCAATATTGGTATTAGCAGTAAATATATTTGTAGCCGCAAAAATAAATAAAATTCTTTTCCCAGGTAGTTTTTTTAGGGGAAGGGGGGGGGTGGGGGCAAGATGGGGTAGCGAGGCAAGACGGGGTACGCCTGCTAATGGGCTTGTGATTTGATGCTGCCTGGCGGGAACCCTGAAAGTACATCTCTAGACATTTTCCTTGTCAGTCAAGAGCGTGACGCGTGATTCTACTTTCACTTGTGCTTGTTATGGTGATTTTTTGTTTTTTGAAGGTGGTGATGTAATTTTTGCTTTAATTTGAAGTGTTGTCACGATTGATTTGTGCAAAGTTTATACAAATACGCGTGACTAAGCAAATACTCTGTCATCAAGCTTCAAACTAACAGGTTTGTTGAAGTTTCTTTCTCTCGCATTTGTGTTTTGGGTGGCCATGTTTGTTTGCAGTACGGAAGGGGAAAGATGGGGCGGGGCAAGATAGGGCTACCCCATCTTGCCCCTTGCCAAATTTTTGTGTTGATGATGACTTTGAGAATAATTGGTGTTTTGCAGTGGGTATAATGTGTATTTACGCTGCTTATACTTTAAATTGGTAGTGATTACAAGTCTAAAAAGCTTATTTTATACAGGCATACACTCTAAATCAAGATCTGTGATAGTTATGTTTTAGTAATTTCGTTACACTCTATTGCATTTAATTAAGTTACGCTACTTTTTACAAGTCCTTCTATCGCAAACACTTTGCTCTGAAAGTGATGTCAAACTAACTTTACCACCAACTAACAGTTATTATTACCTACCTAACGGTATATCCACAAATTGTGGGTTCATTGTTGTGCGGTGGGCTGATTTCTTTAGGACTAATACAGTCAGTTGCACGCCGGGCGGTGGTGCGATGGGTTCCAGTTTCGAATCCTATCATGGCGAGGCATATATGTAGGCCTAAATTTGTGATTTGTTTTTTAGGAACTTACACCTTACAAAATTTTAAACTTATGGGGTGTACAAGTTATTTAGAGGGAAGAATATTAAACTCATTGTCGAAGTTAGTAAAATTGCAAAAGAACCATACATTTTTATAAATAAATAAAATTATTGTCTTGATTTCATTTCATGCCGTGTAATTGTCTATTTATACCTCCGTGGTTACGTCAACAATATTAATTTTTATTGGTTCATTGTTTCAGAGGCCATGGTTCAAAATTACAAACGTAAAACCGAGAGACAGAGTTGGCCTGAAAAAAATATGAGAGAAGCAGTGAATGAAGTTGTTAGTGGTAGAATGGGCTACAACATAGCAGCAGCACATTTTGGTGTTCCCCAAACAACTCTAGAGAGAAAAGTAAAGAAAGTGAAAGATAATACGGACGTGAACTTGAAAGATAGGTTAGGCCCAAAACAAACTGTATCTATTTACTCAGTCTGAAGAGGCTGAACTAGCGGCTTATCTTAAAGACATGGAAGTTAGATTCTTTGGACTTTCAGTTACGTAACTAAGAAAACTAGCATTTCAGCTTGCCGAAAAGAATAAAAAGAAATATAATTTTGACCGAGAGCAAGGTATGGCTGGTACTGACTGGGCAAAAGGTTTTTTGAAGAGACACCCTGATCTCACTTTGCGCAAACCTGAACCAAATTCCATCGCACGAGCAATGGGATTTAATCGGGTTGTTGTTTTGAAGTTTTTCGAATTGGTCACAAGTGTTGTAGATGAGCATCATTCAACCCCTGATAAACTGTTCAATTTTGATGAAACTGGAGTGTCAGTTGTCCCAAAATCGAAGTTCAAAATAATAAGTGCGAAGGGTAGAAAACAGGTTGGTGCTCTTACTTCTGCAGAAAGAGGAACCACCATAACTGTGGAAATTTGTTTCAGTGCATCTGACGTGTGTATGCCGCCAATGCTGATTTTTCCAAGGCTGTGTATGAAGCCTGAACTTCTAGATGAAGCTCCGCCTGGGCAGAGTGTCATGAAAGTTGATGGATGCAATCAGACATATTTTCGTCGTGGTTCAAGAAATTTGTTGAGTTCACACATGCATCTAAAGACAATCGTGTATTGCTTTTGTTGGATGGTCATTCCACACTCACGAAGAACATCCACCTTATTGATTATGCACGAGAAAATGGTGTCATACTCCTCTGCTTTCCGCCACACTGCACGCACCGCTTGCAGCCACTTGACGTGGCATTCATGAAACCTCTGAGTGTATTTTATGACAGAGCTGCAACTACGTGGCTACGGTCTCATCCAGGCAGAGTGATCACGAACTTCCAGGTGGCAGAAATCTTTGGTAGCGCATTCATAACAGCTGCTACAATGTCCTGCGCAATAAATGGTTTCCGTACAACCGGAATTTGGCCTGTGGATCCAACTGTTTTCTCTGATATTGATTTTATGCCTTCTGAGACAACAAATAGGTCTATTCCTGTTATTCCTTTTGAGGATAGGCTAGCGTCTGAAGAACTTTCAACGCCGATATCCACAAACAATCCTCAGCCTGGTTCGTCTACCTGGGTAAACGGGCTCGAAATACCCTCAACACCTGCATCAGAGAATGTCGCATTGTCATCACTGTCAACTTCACAACCTGCTCCCGAACTAGGCCTACCCTCAAGTCCTCCATCAGAGAATGTTGCAGCGACATCATTGTCAACTTCAACACCGAGTTCGTTTACAACTACTCCATCACATCATATCTTACCTATTCCTCATGTTGACAACACAGGAACACCAACAAGGCCAAATGCTAGGCGTGGGAAGACAACAATATTGACATCATCTCCTTACAAGAGAGAACTAGAAGACCTTCATACTAAAAGAAAGGTTGTCACGAAGAAACAAAAGAAAACCACAAACAGCACTGGAAAGCCGAAAGGGAAAACAAGACAGAAAGTTAAAGTAAATAAAGAAGATACAAGTTCCTCGGACAGTGATGAAGATGATGCGGAGTGCTTGTATTGTGGCGGTCTGTATTCACAATCATCAGAAGGATGGGTATCGTGTGGTTCTTGTGGTCGATGGTCACACTGTTCATGTGCTGGCATTGATGACGACGATGATGAAGCGGGACATTCATGCATTCATTGTTCAAAATGAAGATTCAATATTTTACCCCATCTTGCCCCATATCAAGCCCCATCTTGCCCCGTATAAGGGGTAAGATGGGGTGTTTGCAGAGCATGAAGAAAAAAAATATTACCGTGTATGTTATGTGACTTTTCAAATTTTGATTGTTCCTATGTATTGCTAGGGTATATATGTTATTCGAAAAAAATTAATATGGTTTCTAAGATTACAGCATTTAATGCTACAGTGGTTTAAACCATAACTACCCCATCTTGCCCACCCTTCCCCTACATTAAAAACGAATTTCATGCCGTTTTAAGATTTAATTACTTTTTATGGCGTTTGAACTGCTGCTAAAAAGTTATATTAATGTTTAAGCTAGTAAAGAGTGACAAATGCTTTATACAGGCTATGGTTGAAATTGGTGTTAAATTATGAAATGAGCGGCTACTTGTAAATATGTAGGCTAAGTGTAAAAATAAACAAATGAAATTTCGTTGACCTTCAGGATTACACAGAGTAAAAAAATTAATTAGTTCACCAATATAATATATGATTTTGATTTAACAAAATTCTCTGGACATACGCCATAATAAAAATACTGAAGTGATATTACAAATAAGGTTGATAAAATATAAATTAAATCGAATTAAATTTTTAAATAAATACTCAGCATTCAATATAAATATAAACATGTGTAAAATTAATTATTTATTTAGTAAAATAATTGATATTGATATTAATTTTAATAAAACATAAATTTCAATAAACATGCCAAAATTGTAATAAGATATTAATTTTAATAATTTATTAAATAATCATGTAATAATGAATTATATATACGGGAACATAACCTCCCTTATATAGCTACCTACATACACTTGAAAAAGTTTATAAACGAAATTTATATAGTCTATATCACTAATATTCACAATAATTTTTTAAATTATATGGACCAGTATTCAAATCAATGACTAAGTATAAGATTTAAACACATAGGTATATCATTTTTATTTGTATGTAAATTTTTTTTTATCTGCGAAATTTTCGTTGCATGGTGCGCGCATCGTAGAAATTCACTCTCATTATTTTTTTTTCATAAAGCGCCTAAAGAAGTGTAGATTCCAAAATAAAAATAAAAATTGTTTGTCTATAAGTCGGTTTACGGACGATAGTTTAGCGTGACAACGTCATAACAAAACGTTGATGAAATGATTGCATACTTTTATGAATAAAATGGAATAATTTTTATTGAATTATCACTATTTTGTATGGATACTAAGAAGGAGTGAAATAAAATCTACAATTTAATTGAGAAATTTACTTTTATTTGCACTCATAAAATCAAATATGTTTATTACTTTAACGAAGAAATTATTTTAACTATAACTTTTATACATGTTTGCTATTTAACTTCTTCCAACCTGTGTTATTCTGTTAAGGATAGGACGATGATAGGAAAAGTAGGAAACGAATGGGAGTGTTTCAAGTTTAATGTGCCTCGAAAAAGTCAAATCGATGGTTGTTCCAATCGAGTGGAAGAGAGATAGATGCGGCGCAAGCGTACAATGAGCGTAATGGGACACTCTGTAACGGGAAAATGTGCGTAACGGGACACTTTTTCGTGCGTGCAGCCGGCGTTTATCGATTTATTAGACGTTGTCACGTCAAAAGCTTTAACTTACAGATATAAATAAAAATCAGCTCATGTTAAACTTTAAATAAGACAGCACAGAACGTTCCGTGGAAGCATACAGTGGTCTTACAATGACGAGACAGTTTCAAAAAGAACAATAAATGTAGACAGACAACATCCCTGGACAACACAGCAGAAAGATGAACCTAACCGTTTACACGATTTCACAGTATTTTTATTGTAGCAAACCTATCCTAGCCTAACTTATTGTTCTCAACATGTTACTACACTATTTTGACGTGACAAAGTCTAATAAATCGATGAACGCCGGCTGCACGCACAAAAAGAATCCCGTAACGCACATTGTCCCGTTATGATGTGTCCCGTTACGCTCATTGTACGCTTGCGCCGCATCTATCTCTCTTCCACTCGATTGGAACAACCATCGATTTGACTTTTTCGAGGCACATTAAACTTGAAACACTCCCATTCGTTTCCTACTTTTCCTATCATCGTCCTATCCTTAACAGAATAACATGTTTGGAAGAAGTTAAATAGCAAACATGTACAAAAGTTATAGTTAAAATAATCTCTTCGTTAAAGTAATAAACATATTTGAATTAATGAGTGCGAATAAAAGTAAATTAACTAATTAAATTGTAGATTTCATTTCACTCCTTCTTTGTATCCATACAAAATAGTGATAATTCAATAAAAATGATTAAATTTTTTCATAAAAGTATGCAATAATTTCATCAATGTTTTGTAATGACGTTGTCACGTTAAACTATCGTCCGTAAACCGACTTTACAGACAATTTTTTTTAATGTACCTAACTTAACTACTCGTTAAAATGGTAAACTAGTTGAATTATCACAACTCCATCTTAAAGAATGATTCTAAAACACATTAAGAAGTAAAAAATTAGATTTTTTATTTATTAATTTATTTGATAATTATCTATTTATAGGTCTAGTTTTGGGTGATTCTTTGTTTTTCAGTTACATTTTTTTCTTTTTTTTCTTTTAGAGTGGCGTCCTTACGGTACACAAGTACCGTTTCTTTTCTCTTTCTTCAGAATAGAGGCTTCCTTCAGGATTACCTTAAGTATATTTCATACATAACTACAATCCTAACAGCCTTTGCACAGTGTCACAATAAATAAATAAATAAATAAATAAATAAATTTCTCATACATATAAATAATGTTTTTGCTATAAGTGTCGGTCTTATGTTAAGTAACTCACAATGCACGAAATAAGATTATATTATTCACCAATAATAAACTCGTAAAACCTCACAAAAATATATTTTTTTGTTTGATTCTATAACAGTCGTGTACTACAGTATAATAAAGGTATCAAATCGTTGAATTAACAAAGTTTTTAGTACGTGTCACCAAGTGGTAGACAGTTCATTACACATAACTTCGTTTCAATTCCCTTAAACATAATATTTTTTTATTAACAACCTTACCTGTATAATGAAACACAGCTTAATTGTTTTCAAATCATTTAGTAGATGCATACACAGCAGATGAAGCTTCCATTATTAATTTAAAAAAAAATACATTTGAGATGGGCTATACAACATAAACAATCCATTCGCGGACTTTAGTACCGTAATTTCCAGAAACTTTAGGCACGTTTTATTTAAATTTGATATCTACGTTCCTAATTCAACACATTTTTTTTTATGTAAACAAGGCCTGCAGCGTTCCGGCAAAACAGCAAATACAAAATATCAAGTACGACAACCGGCCGCGTCAATGATTCTTATTGCAAATCCCAGCCGTGTAGCCTTCTATCAACTGTCTGATCCCGGTCCCAAAACAACAGACGAGCAAGTTCTCTTTGATATGATATAGGTACGCAAGAAGATTAGAAGCAGGTTAATACACAGAAAATTTTGTTTGTACTTTTACAAATATTCCTCTAAAAACCAGTTGCCAAGAAATAGTTTGTAATACCTACTATCAAATAAATATTGCAAAATTGTACAAAACATTGCTATGGATATTTTTGCATACATGAAAAACGCTTTTGGAAACAATACTGAAAAATTCTTATTGCACTTGGTGCATAATTTAACTTTTTTTTTTTATATAAAAGCATAATTTTTTTAAACCATGAAAAATTCAACAATATGGGACTTGTGCTAGAATTATATAGGCTACTTGCTGAACAAAGGAGAAGATCACAAGCTGACATAAGTTGTTTTTGTAATTTTTTATTTCTTAAATATAACTTTTGTGGTTCACTGATCTTGATTTAACAAGATATTTTTTGGTTTTATCCGTGTGCTCCTGATTACTCCTGTGGTTTCTGCAAGTGATTCTAATTATTCATGCCAAAATTTTGTTGGTTTTCTCCGTGTGCTGCCGGTTATTCCTGACGAGACCTCTGCTAGTATTCTCCAAGTGACTCTGGTTATTCCTGAGAAAATAATCCCTGCATGTATTTTTTTTGTAATGAAATCAATTTTATTCAAATTATTGTTTGGTTAGAGAATTTCTGTTACCAAATTGGCATTTACAAATTTTGTCAGGTGGAATTCAGACAAAAAAATTCATTACCAGACGATTAGACTACTTTGTCTTTAAAAACTGAGAAACACTATCGGTTGAATTTAAAACAAAAAAAAATTACTCAGTCTATTACTATGTCTTGAGACAGTTGAGAAACACTGCCATGCAAGACGAATTTTCTTCTCCCCGATGTCTAGTGAAGCCCTCTTTCTCTAGCGACCGTGAGAGCATTCCGCATCCCACATAAAAAAAAATAATATTTACTTCAACAGAATATGTGACATCTGTTGGCAAGAATGGAGATTACTTGTAACAAGTTACGATTCTTCTTTTGAAATGTTTATCCTAAAAATTTCTCGGTTCTTTTAAAAAGATTCTTTTGTAAACCAGTTGCTAAGAAATAGTTTGTAATACTACAAGAAATATACTGTAACTTTGTACAACACAAGGCTATGGTTATATTTACATATATTAAATACATTATTTATATATAATACTGAGTATTTCTTAAGAAAATTGACGCATAATTTTATATTTTAATTGATATTTTATTCAAGAATATTTATTGTAAAACCATTAATGGATAATATAATATTCTACGATTTGACATTATTTTGTTTTATTATGCTTATTAATGAGAGCAGTTAACAATGGAAAGCTATTCAGGGAACGGTTTCCAAATAACTTTAACTTTTGGAGGTGCTGGGACAAAACAAAGCGTGAATTCCCGGGTAATAATTAGAACCCATGTAAATGTAAAATTTACAACATTTCTGTAATTTTACATAAATATTTCTGTTCCATTTACAAAAATAAAGTTTACAGTGCACAAGTTTCTCCACGCTGTTATTGTCTGGAGTAAATGAACAGCCGCTAGCTCGCAACCGCGAGGGGGAAGTCCTGATTATTTAGAGTAACTTCAGTCGATGTAATTCGGAATAGTTATATGTACTAGGCTACGAATTTTGACTTCAATACAAGCTTCCAAACTTATTTCACATAGTTTGAGGAGCCATAATATTAAATAGTCGGTTACATCTATTTATCAAGCTGTGGATCTCTTTTAACCCATGATTACGACGTATAGTCTTACTAACGTTACGATTTCCGGCCCAACTCTCTTGCTCGGAAATGCTTCAGGTTCACAGACTAGTAAAAACAACGTAATTATTTCAATTTATTGGCGTTTGTCACGTTTAGTAAAGCTTGAAAAAAAATATTGCTATCGTAAAATATTTCTCTCGTGATGTTTCGTATGGGGCATTATAAGTATTTACACTCTGTAGGCCTACAAGGTATCGGTGAGAATTTTTTGTCATATGCTTCAGCGAACATCCGGACTTTTGACAGCTGAATATCGTGGCGCAATAAACAAAACAAGCATATATTCGTGTAGTACTACCAGAGTAGCTAGCGAATCACTTAACAGAAGTTATTTTGTTAATTTTATAAGATTATTCATATGTCTCTCAGAAGGTTTGTTGTATTGCCTGCTAAAAACAAAATAAAAACGCCGTTATCGTTTAAAGTTTGTGCCATTTTTTTTCGGATAAACAATTTACTTACAGTAGACTCGAAAAAAAATTATTGACGAACTGACCATTGACCATAGACTGGTAGATATTACAAAAATATTTTTAACTTTTAAACGAAGAACTAACCTTAAATAAACGAAGAGCTCTTCACAATTTCAAATAACTGAATCTTCCTAGAAACTACGCCGTATTTTGATTTCCGAGTTGTATGTTTCGTTCTAAACAAAGATAAACTCACTGTAAAAAAAAAGTTTTGTACTTTTGAAAGGATATTCCTTGGAAACTCAGTTGTCAACGATATTACTAAAACTGCAAGGCAGAACTTTGGACCATTGGTAGAGTCCGGAAAAATTCGCGAATTCATTTCGTGACAAGATGAAATTCAAACACGTGTACAATTCTGCTGGCCCTGCTATTGGCTCGCAGTTTAACTGGAATTCTCTGGGCCAATGAGAGACTATCGACCAAAGAAGCATCGAATCACAAGCTACCAGTGAAGACGCCTCACAAGTTAGCACTCAATGAACACGCGTGTCTGCTTGAGAAATGCAGAGGATAGTGGAGGCTATTCTAGAGGTCATTGAATCCGCGAATTTTTCCGGTCTCTAACCATTGGCAATTCTACAAAGCTCTGCATTGCAGTTTTACAAGTGATAGCGTTGGCAACTGGGTTTCCAAGGAATTTTCCTCGTAAAAAAATATTTTACAGTGATAACACGTGACAAACGGAGTGTTCTTAACAAGTTTTTGAAATGTTTGTTAATATAAAAAAAAAACAATTATTTTGGACTCATGATCAAAGAAAGTGATCTTCATGTCCGTAAATTAGGAAGACCTCTCGATAATTTGTAACCAGTTAACATCGTACAATGAAGGTGAAAATTTTCAGCAGTGTAGACACTAACTCGGTAAATGTTTTCGGAAAAGCGATAGGTTGCCCATCAAGTATACGGGGCGAGAACGCAACTGTCCCAACGCAAGAAGCTGGAAGCTTTCCCCTTCTCCCCCAGGGGCTCGAGTTCATAAGAATCCGACGGGATTATTCGCGTTCCATAGCCTTTCCCCGCGTGTTGGGCCACACAGTGGCTCACGAGGGCCCTGCCCCGTGGCTGCTTGGGGGAGGGGGAGGGGGGGGCATTGTGCCAACACGAGCGGGCAGGAAGTGGCGCGCCCATTCAGCCCGCCGCTGATTACATTATATCAGTCCTGCCGCCGCGTCCTGGGGCGAAAACCACACATATCGCCATCCGCCAACTACATTACGGATGCACTGTGTGCGTCTGCAGGGTTCATGAACTTTCATAAAAAAAAATTGGTTGTCTGTAAAGTAGGTTTACGGACGATAGTTTAACGTGACAACGTCATAACAAAACATTGATGAAATGATTGCAAACTTTAATGAATAAAATTGAATCATTTTTATTGAATTATCACTATTTTGTATGGATACAAAGAAGGAGTGAAATGAAATCTATAATTTAATTGATAAATTTACTTTTATTTGCACTTATTAATTCAAATATGTTTATTACTTTAACGAAGAGATTATTTTAACTATAACTTTTATACATGTTTGCTATTTAACTTCTTCCAATCTGTGTTATTCTGTTAAGGATAGGACGATGATAGGAAAAGTAGGAAACGAATGGGAGTGTTTCAAGTTTAATGTGCCTCGAAAAAATCAAATCGATGGTTGTTCCAATCGAAGAGATAGATGCGGCGCAAGCGTACATTGAGCGTAACGGGACACACCGTAACGGAACAATGTGCGTAACGGGACACTTTTTCGTGCGTGCAGCCGGCGTTCATCGATTTATTAGACGTTGTCACGTCAATAACGCACAAACACATTGTGTGGGCCTACGTGTGTATGTTGTTATGTCGCTGCCTCACAATTCAGCCGATGTTATCCTCTTCATTCTAATGGGATCTCGAGGGGAATCAAAGACTACTAAATTAAAGCTCGGCATTAACTTTACGGGTTTAGATTACAGTGAATAAGTGAGCCGAAGTCGTCACCCGTCTAGTTACTGCCTAGCGCATATATTTAAAAGAACCTAAAGCGTCTGATTATCACACTGTTCCTAAGTCTTTACCTTCGCTGTTCTGTCGCGGTCGCGGCTGACCTCTCGCTATCGTGTCGCCTCGGCGACTGCCAGTAATGCGCCTGTGCGGTATTGCATCGAGTGCGCCGACACTGTGCGCAACTGTTATTACGAGCATACCGGGGCGGTTTGCTTCTGTATACGGACCTACCTTGCAGGTGTTTCGCACCTCGTGATGATGGTAGTGGTAGAAGCCCTTCATAAAAGTGTGTGTGTGTTTATGTCACATAGATAAGAGACCTGTAAAATTTGCGTTCTATTTGAAAACAGACTAGAATGTACGCCATTGTAGGTACACCCAACTGGCATTTTCTTTGGTTCGTGGGTAATTTGTCACACCTCCAAGGACAATAAACTAACAAGAAAATACCTAGATTAATTTTTATGAATATTCCCTCGTTGCTTGACGCTGGATCTTACGTGTCATGTAGTTTATTTCATTTTCTTGTCGTTGCTGTTAATTAAAGGATTTTTTTCCCCTGTAAAATTATCATGTTAGATCTCTTGCATTTATCGCCGAGTCTCAAATTTTCTCACCAGATATTTACTAAACCTTATTTCCGAGCTGTAAAAATTCATCCGTGTGCTTATGATTATTATCTATGAAAATTGGAGTGACATTTCACCGCTATTGGATAACATTTAGTAAATATCTATTGTTAAAATTTGAGACATACCTATCGAAATATATTCATAGGCTAATGTCTTAATTAATAGTGATGGCAGGAAGATGAAATACCCAACGTTGCGTGTGAGCCTGATGCTTGAAGAATGTCATCTACACAGGTGATTCTAAGTTTCGTTATTTTTAACAAACATACAAACACTTCGCTCCAAAGTGAATAAACAGCATGTTTTAATTCTCTAAAAGTGCAACACGTTCCATTTAAAACTGCAAATTTTTGTGTTGGGTGGTAGGTATAGGTATCTCAATCCTCGATTTACTTATTTATTCATTTTATCGCAGGGATATGCCCGGGTCCATGCGGCTATCTCTCTTCGACACTGTCGTATAATCTTATCTCTAGAAATAGGATCGACACATAGCTTAGAAAGTCACAACTTATAAACAGTCATAACATAGAACTCTCTAAAAAATATCAGCATAATTAGAACCCTCATGAGGTAGAAAGACCATAACTTATAACTTGTGAGATCATGACCTAAAGAAACCATATATATGAAACATAATAAGTAACTTAAAAATCCATAAAATAACTGCAATTGCTTAGAAATTCTCTACTTAGAAATGCCATGCTTTGGAAACACGTAACTTAGAAAAACACGTCAGACTACGTAGCTTAAATACTTCAAACTTAGAAAATCATAACCTGGAACTATGATAACTTAGAAATACGCAACTTAAAACTGATAAGTAGGCCTACTTATAGCTTGTAAACTAAAAACTATCACAACGCACAATCAGTGGCGGCGCTAGACTTGTACGGAGGCCCACACCTGGAATATATGAAAAATTAACTCTTGCAAACAAAATTTTAAGCCAACTTGGAACATAAGTTTCGACAATGGTTTTGCTAATTTATCATCAGAAATGTTAATATTATTTCGTGATAGATTATCCTTGGGGCCACTTTTATAAATGCTTACAATAAAATTCCGGTGAAATACGTGGCAGTAAAATATTTGAAGGTTTTGCTAAATTTGTATTGACCAGCACTTTAATTTACTTGCTAATAAAATTAATGCCCATATTTTATTTTTTAACAGAACACTAGACAAAGAAGTAGCTCACAAGCTAGACACACGTAACTCCGGGCTATCCCGGTCGAGAAACACCGGTCCTGCTCCTGTGATGGCAGCATGGTCGCTTGGTCCGCTGTGCCGCGGAGCGCGCGACTGGCTACAAGGTAGCAGCCCGGGGCTGCGCAGTGTCGGGTATCCCCCTCCCCTTTTTTACCCCTGCCCCCGGGGGGCGGGCTCGGTGTTACCCCTCGGCGCTACTGTCCCGGCCGCGAACGTCCGCCCCTGCGCCACCAACGGCTTTAGGGAACGTCACAGTTCCGAACGGGGGTACAATCGTGTTTCAATCTTTTTTTTTGCTTACAATATTAGCATTTTATATTAATTATGAATTGTTGTGGCATTTGACAGACAAATGGACTAATTCTGGTCCTAATAGATAAGGATTTGAAATACAAATTTGTTTAAAAATAATTAATTTCAGTTATTTTTCAGTTAGATATTAGATTATAATTTACAAGGAGGTGTCATTGCAGTGCATAATCAGTATTACAGTCATACACCTCCTCTCTGCTCCTAACAGCCTAATACAATCAAATGAAACGGCTCTCTCAAAAAGTGTTTACACCAACGGTTGTCGTTCCGATACTGATAAAAAAGCACACTGTCTCTTAATGACAGTGGATTGACAAATTAATTCTATATATACCTCCTCTATAGTCCTAATAGCCTAGTATTTCAAATGAAAAATTGTTTATGAGTAAGTAAAAGCTGCCACCCCATTTTTTTTCAAGAATTTAAATAAAATAAAAAATGTAAAGACAGAATAAGAAAATTACAGTCTACTTCTAATTTACATAATCAATTGCAGATATATTTCAGTATGATATTATGAGATAATAATTTGCAAGGAGGTTTCTTTATGCTCCTAATAGCCTATTTACTGTATTTTGGCTCGGTCAAACAGCGTTATTTACGAGTTCAGATACTGATAAGCATTGAGAACATTGATAGATAGATGTGTCATCAACAAAACAATAAAAAGTAAACTACTGTATTTTCTTTTATCAGTCATTCCGGAACACTTGCAGCGTTATTAGCTACCGGCCAGCGGAACCTGCTTTTTGCTGTTTGTTTATTTGGTCAAACTATTGTAGTTTGTACAAGTGTGATATCAGTAGATTATAAGATTTTGAGAGGTGGCATTGTTGTGCATCGTTTATGTATTCAGTGTTAATGAAGTACACTCATCTCTGATC
The DNA here is from genome assembly GCF_032445375.1 of Bacillus rossius redtenbacheri. NCBI lineage: Eukaryota > Metazoa > Arthropoda > Insecta > Phasmatodea > Bacillidae > Bacillus > Bacillus rossius. The sequence goes on from NC_086332.1 coordinate 41,224,201, forward strand.
ATAACAGCCTGATACCATATTATTAAAAAAAAAAATCCGTTTGGGCACAGCCTACAGGCATAGGTAGATTACGAAGTACCTGTTTCTTCTGAAAATGTTCTGGAAACTTCTATAAACATTTGGACCATTTTAAGAACTTAGTGTAAATGAAATTTTATATGTTCTCCAATATTCCAAAATGATCAATAAAACATTTTCTCATTTGCCATGCAACGACAATGTTTTAAATGTTTTTAACTCAATGCATCTAGCATTGAATAGTCTACAAAAAATAATAGTAAGTACGCATACTAAAGTAGTTATAAATTTGTTTTGACCAAATACTAATTTTCATCCCTTGCACTACGTGGTCGTATACAAATTTGCTTTGGACTAAGGTTTAAGATAACATTAAGATGGTTTAAAACAACTTCTAACGAATTCGATAGTAAGGAAGGTTTTTTTTATTTCAATCCCTGTTTTTACGGTAATACTAGGTTCGTTTCATCAAAAAAATTTCAGCGAAATGTTTTAGATATTGTTTAAAATTTTTGCTATAAATTATAACGGATTTGACATTTTTTTTTTTATCTTTCTGTACATGGTAGCCTACAGAATGTTCATTTATACATTTTATTCGAACCCCTGGTTTTACCAACCACTTGGGTAATGGTTCCTCTTGTCAAAAATAGTTTCAGACCAAAGTTTTAAGATATTTTTTATGTATTTAAAGCCATGCTGCGTCGTTACGTCACACGTTGCTATTTCTTCCGTCTGTAAGTCCTATGTTCCGCTCTTAATTCCCGTCGTACAGCAGTCCCGACGATTCCTTGGCAGTCGCCTACTCATGCAAGTATTACACCTTAGCGTACGCTGTAGTACTCTTCTCAACTCGTCACGTATCTTGGACATTGGCGTAAATGGTTAAGGTGAAACGTATACTGGTGCGTTCCTTGCGCCCTGGTGAACAGCGCTCTCAGCAGTAGCCTCCCCCCTGGGGCACTGACGCGCTACGATAATCGTAGTCTGGTGGTTGTCTGTTTACCCCAGGATGCAGAAAGCGGTTATGACGAATGACGAGTAGGTCCCCTGATTTGAACATGTCCGCAATGCGAAAATTTTGCCGCGGGTTGCGTACCTCCCAGGGATGCACCTGCATGTTGTGCGTGCGGCCTACCCCTGCAGGGAGGGATGCGTGTCGTGTTACCGTTCGTCGTCTCGTCATACACAAGTCTCTATAACTGGTAACTACACATGGTGCTGGTATTCTCACCACAACACTTTGATTATTCAACCCCTTGTAGAAAGTGGTTGTCTTAACAAAAATTGTTTCAGACAGAAGATTAAGACAAAAACTATATCTAGGATATTTCAAACAAATCGAACGGATTTGATGGTGTGCTTACTAAGATAATTATTAATATTTTGTCCTTTAACCATTTGCATCAATGGTTGGTTGTATAAAAAAAATGTTTCAGACTAAAGTTTTAGATAATATTTATAAGGCTTACAAACATTTTGAACGGATTCAATATTGTGCCTACTCAGGGAGTTATAATTTTTTTTTGTCTTTGAACCCTTGTTAATTCCACCCCCTGCAGTAATGGTTGTATATAATATTTTTAAGATTTACTATTAATAACAACGGACTTAAAAGTGTACATGATACGAAAATTATGATTCTTTTTAATCCACCCCTGTTTTTGAAAACATCTTGCACAAATGGTTCATCTTATCAAAAATAGTTTGAAACAAAAGTTTTAGATAAAAAATTGTAAGATTTACAGACAATTTGATTTGATTCAATGATTTTTTTTGTGCCTTCCAACCCTTGGTTTTTCCACCTTTTCAACGTATGATTAGTCGTATCAACAATTTATTTGAAGAAAAAAAAGTTTTGTTATTAATCCTACGATTTATAATATGATCAAACGGATGTGATATTATCATTTTCTGGTTTTCAAAATTTTTTTTCACTATTTACCTATTCACCTTTAGGCTAGTCGGATTTTGCCCATTGACGATCTCGACCGAGATTGACCATTTATCATATTTTATGTAGGCCTATTAGTTTTGAAGCGATTTTTGCAAAATTAAGGCCGTAATTGTGTCCATAAAAATGTCATACATATAAACCTTTAAGCTGACGATGGTTTTGGGCTCTATAGACCATTTAACGTAAAACTATATAAAATTTTTCCGAAAGTGGCATCATGGTAATGGCTACAATAGGTAGAGACCGGAAAAATTCGCTGATTCATTTCGTGATAGACTGAAATTCCAACATGTGTATAATTCTGCTGGTTCTGCTATTGGCTTGCGGTTTAACTGGAGCTCTCTGGGCCAATGAGAGACTATGGACCAAAGAAGCGTCGAATCACAAGCTACCCAGTGGAGACGACTCATAATTAAGTAACAAATGAACACGCGTGTTTACTTGAGAAGTGCAGAGGATAATGGAGGCTATCCTAGAGGTCATTGAATCCGCGAATTTTTCCGGTCCCTAACAATAGGAAGTCTTTCTTCTAAATATACCTAAAAAAAAAGGATCGATTCAGGACGCGTTTGTATTCGCACTGGATGGCTGTGATTGGTGTGCTGACAGTAGACTTATGCCTGTAATAATCCCCAACCAACCACGAAACACGAACATATAACTGATCTGGAATTCTTTTCGCGAAAAGTACTTGGCCCTGGAGATAAACCTTGTGAATCATCCTGTACACATTATCTAATGGTCTCCTTTGTAAGCAGTTGTAACCAGTCTGGCGCGCAGCAGGACCGGTCGCGGCGCTCCTGGCGGCGCGGCGGGAAACGCAAGCTCTCCGGCGGTTGGGTGGGGGGGGGGGGGGGGGGGGGGGGAGAGACGCGCTCGGCACGGCGTGTTGCTACAGTCTCCGCTCACAATGGCTCAAGCCGGGCTGGCCCCGCCCACAACCCCCTCCCCAGCGGGCAATCCAGCCATTGTGGCGCGAGCGACGCTCTCCCCTAGGCCTTGGAGGGGGAAGTGTCAACGTGTCGTTACTACCAGCGTCTACACGGTGTGCCGAGATGAGAGTCGCGCTCTGCCCGACTGTGTAACGTGTCCAGTGTAGGCAACGTCACGGAGTTACATCAGTGCAACCTTTCCGTTGTCCTTCAAGAAATAAAAAGGGTGGATTATATAATAGCAATAGTTTAAAAATATATAGTATCTACATCTTTATAGCAATTCGTATCGCGTTCGAAATATTCGCTTTAAATATATTTCTTTTCATGCAAAAAAAAGTTTCAATTATTCACCAAGTTTAAAGTTTAATGCAATGCACGAATATAAATAAACGCGAGCTATGGACAACGGATATAGATAGTTTAGGTATGTTACCATACAATTTCAATTTTGGGCACTCCTTTTTTTTTAGGAGCAAAACTAGAAATTTAATTTCTGAAATGAATATTAGCCAACCGATTTATGTTTGCAGTTTTGCGCTTACTTTTTTTTTTAAAGTGAGGCTATCACAATCAACAAAAGTGCATTACGTTTGTAAATTTGGTGAATGATTTATTATTTTATTTGTGCAAACAAGCGATCGTTTTACTAATATAATTTATCTGCTTCCAGCTTGATGTAGGTACCTCAGCTATCGTGATGCAGGCTACACTTATACGTATGGAGCTACGGTCTCTTGCACAGTCGGGTGTCTGGCTTGGATCCTAAGTTACACAGTGTTCGCACTGAAGCATCTTGTATCGGGGCGCACGAACCTCCGATCCGTCACATCGCCACCCAAGGCATTCAGCGCGCTTCGGAACAGACACTACTCACCCTGTGCACATTGTTCCAGACGCAGTCCGCCGTGTCCTCGCAGGCGGCGAGGTTGTGTGTTGTTACGTCCTGGTGAGCGGCTCGGTGGAGGGGAGGGAAGTGCACTCGCATATGGACTGTGTCCTCCCTTTAAAGCCGCCCGTTTCGTGAATGGAACGGCGCTGCCACCTGTGGTGTATGGGACGAACCAAAGTTCACAAGGCCAAAGGGAAACTTCATAGTTTTAACGGTTTAATGAATTTTAACAAGATGAGCGTTTTTTTTTTGGTTCAAAGTCAGTGTATAGTTTTTTTTTCTTTTCAAATATTTATTCGCTTTTATCGTAGCCGTTTCATTATATAGGTATATAGGTTAATCTCTCGCTCTGCAAATCGAATGATTCGATAGTCGACGTTACTGCTTCAACAGCGAATTCTAGCGCCGGATGCGGAAACTACGTGCAATTCGCGTCATAATTTGGAAACACAATATTATTTTATTTATCACGCTCGGCATTATTTTAAAGAATTCTATGTTAAATTTCGTGTCCGAATTTCGTATTGTCAGTTTATTTGCAACATGAGAACACATGAATCTGCTCGATACCCAGGTTAGATGTTACACCTCTCTGGCGAGTACTGAAGGACTCGATCACAGCGAACACAGTTTCTACAATTGTGTTTACGGCAAGTTTACTTTAAATTTATTTGCCGATAGAATTGTGTTATAACATACATGGCGTCGATGATAATTACTACTTTGGTGGTTCTCTTTAATATGACAAACGCTGCACTAGCTCTTCCTTCTGATGCTAACTATACCTACCTACATATGAATTAGTTTGTTTGTAAAACTAATTGTTATAGTCAAAAGGTCACACATATTGCTACCTATCTCTCGTGATTCGCAATAATAAATACCCGTGTTACGCTTTTGGATTATCTTTTGCTGTCACGAAAAAAACGTCAATGAAAGAAAAAATATATTTTAGTCTCGTGTTGGTAAAAATTGTGATAGAAACAATGTACACTTCTACAGATAACAAATTAGACGATACCTATTCTCCACCATTTTGTATTGTCGTTCATTACCTAATAGTTTGTAATAATACAAGAAATATATTGTAACTTTGTACAACACAAAGCTATGATTATTTATGAAATACGTTTTTCGAGATAATACTGTACGAAGTGGCGCATAATTTTATATTTTAATTGATGTTTCATTCAAGCATAGTTGTTTTTAACCATGGAAAAGATAATCGAAATTTTAACAAATTGACTTTATTTGGTTGTGTCATGCTTATTGTGTGAGCTATTAATACTGGAAAGCTATTCAGGGAACGGTTTGCAAATAACTAACTATTGATGGTAATTGGACAACGCACGAAACATAAATGCCCCGGTAAGAATTAGAACCCAGTATCACTGCGAACACTATTTTGTAGTGGTACAGTTTTTTCTTCTTCAAATAAATGTACAATTTATAAATATATGTGATTCCACGTTAATATTTCTGTTCCATTTACAAAAAAAAAACACACACACACACAGCGTAGTTCGTAAACCCGGTCTACGGGTGTCCGATCAGCTGTCTGTCACTGCCGCAACGAAGCGAGGTGGCGTAGTGGCGTAGTGGTGAGACGCCGTGCTCGCGTTACACAGAAAGTGGCTTCGAATCCATATTTAGGTTTCCCGTGGTTTCCTGATGCTGGGATGGCCTCCCTCGTTGTACACTTCGGCAGATTTGCTTGCCCGATATCTATCCCTTGCATGTTTCGTGCTGTGGGGCGCTGTCACAACCCTATATAAATAAAATTAAAAAAAAATAAAAACACCATACATCACTTTCAAACACACGCTCGCAAGATACAGGTATAATTTGTTTAAGTACGATAGTTCTAAGCGAGGTTGGCAACCGGTGGCCCGCGGACCGTGTCTGCTCCCGCGACACCCGCCCCAACAATCTTTTAACAAAGAAACATTATCAGGGAGACTGTCGTGGTTAGCCGTATGTGTTTGCAAGTACGTGGCGTGCAGTTGACAGCAGAAACTTCTAGGAAGCCATTATATTCTCATAAAAAAAATAGGGTAAAAAATATTTTTTAACAAATCTTTTATAGCCTATAGTTTCGTGTTTATTATTCTTGTAAAAACTGACTCGGCACTGTTCTTAAGAGAATTTTTTTTTTTCGTTTCTTTAATACCTGCAATACCACAAATTATAACTAGGCTATATATAGTTATTTTGCAGAATAAAACTATGTAGGCTACATTGAAAATTGTTTTAACATATTTGATATCAATTCATTTGTGTTAAGTTCTCAGATTAGTTTTTAAAATAATATATGGCCCTCGAAAAGTGTGGAGTTGGTCATCACTGTTCTGTGTTATGGTTTTTCTGAGTTCTGTCGTTTATAAGTTGCGTGGTTCGGCGTTGCGTTAGAAATCTATGAAATGTTAGAAATCACAATTAATTAACGGATCTTCAACGAAAAGGTATTTCACCCGAAATGAACGAAGAGTGCTCTATTACTTCAGAATACTGGATCTTCGTAGAAGCTATCAATATTTCATTTTCCGAGTTCGGTTTTTCAGTATTTATAGGCCTAAACAGGGTAAACCCACACGTGGAAGAAAAAACAGTATTTTTGCAGAAATCCAAAGATGTTGAGTGCTTTCATTATACACCAATATTATTCTTGTGGATTCATGTTTAAATAAAAATGAACTTCGTACCTGTAAGTTTAAGAAGATAACTATACATTTACGATGAACCCTGGATAATTTTGTAATAAACGTTCTTCGTAAATTCAAGGTGAAAAACATTAACTTAAAAAAATGTTAATTAAAGGATATTGGCAACGAAAAATCACAGTTTCGTAGCTAACTATTTTAAAGAAAACAAAAATAGTCACAATTCAAATTCAAAGTCACAATTCAATTCAAAGTAACTAAAACTTTCAATCAAACTATAACGTACCCTTCTTCTTAAGGATAACATCAATCGATACTAAAAGCTAAGCATGATTTCTTTTAAATGTTTTTTATAGGTTAAACCAATTAAGTATTGAAATAAATAACGTAGTGTGACGATTACTGTTACTGTTTTGAATAATTCTACTCGCCGTAATTTGTACTTAGTACTTATAAGGAATTATATGTTTGGAGCCTATTCAATCTCTGAAAATTTTTGTAGGCTATTTGTTGATTAACTGGGGACCGAGATTCAGCCAATGTTTTGTCAGGTAAAAAGAAAAAAAAATACCAATAGCCCAAAATCTGAAAATCTTACCAATGAAAGCCAACCTACTGAGAATATCGTCCTCAGTAAACACGCCATAGTGTTTTCACCGCACTATCTTAGGCTAGGTTTGTAAAATATTCCTAAGAAACGCAACATGCAACAGAACGCATCACGCAACAAATTGAAATTGCAAAAAAATACGGGGAAAAAAGTTTTGTTAGTCGGACTTATTTTTGTAAATATTTTATTTTCACGAAAATGTGCAGTCTAGGCCTATATCTCGTAATAAATTTAGTTGAATGCTACATTTTCTTTCACTGTTAAATAAATAAAAACGTGATGTGCGTGATAAAAAAAGTGCGTGTAGACCCTACTTATGTAGTACCCGCGTTAGAAGTTACACTTCTTCGGCATGATTACAAAACTGAGAGGTAACATGCATGCTAATTTTTTTTAATTATTTTAGTAGAACGATAAAAGGATTAATACGATTAATAAACCTCTATTTTACAAATATAATTATTTTAAATCAAATTTAAGAAACTCGACAGACAATATTTCTACTTATATAATCTATAACTATAATTCATTAGTAATGACATATCCTTCCGTCGATCACTGAATCGGTTCATACGTAACAAATAATACTAGGTATATAAAAATTTTCTAACCTTAACGTAGTCGAGTAGTAACATGAATATATAACTACGTCATCATTAGTGGTACGTCATGTCGTTAAAACAATACGATCTTATTCATTGTTAAACTTACATAAATTCTCTTGGAGAAAGTCGATAGGTAGTTAAGAATCTTCTAATTCAAAACTGACAGCAAAGTCTCCACTGAGAAACATGTGTAACTTACTTATCTTATCCTCTACCAAGAAATGCTCCTCTGACTTTTTAAAGTATGTCAGTACCTACTTGGCAACTGATTTGCAAAGGAATCTTTTGTGAAAGAATAGAAAAAAAAATGATGTGTGCCCCAGGGACGCAACCGACACAATTAGATCATGGTTATTTATAAAGCACGCAAATCACCAATCCTACAATATCTTCCCTTGGTTTCTTTTGATAATTTGTGTTCGTGATGACAAAATATTAAACTGTCAATAATTTGGTTTGAAAGAGTTATTTTTTATAATGTGCGAAAATTTAACAATTGTGAAAATATTATTTGTACAATTTTGTGACACAACTCTATATGCTTACCTACACGTTGTTCGATACATACCTTGTTTTTAACTATGGTGTTTAATTTGTATTTTGCAAACATAATAATGTACCAAACTAAAAACGTGTGTTCCTAAGAAAGTTATATAGTTAATTTACACAATTAACCACGAGGACTATCACACTAAGTTTCAATGTACTCGGAATGGGCGTCTTATTTTAAAGAAACATGAAAAATTATCTTAACTAATTCAAATGCAACATTAATAATTACGTATTTTTAGTGTTATTTTGTGTACGTATTTTTCATTCAATGGTTAACAAAGGAATTTACAACAGAAAGTACAACGTATTAAGTTGTAAATACATATACTTAGCTTATGCCAAAAATAACTAATGATTCCAAGCGTTGTACGATTCTGTCAGTAGGCCTATCTAAAATACCATCGCAAATAGATAATACCTCAATTGTTACTCTCAAAATAAGTTTATTTATTCGGAAACTTGTATTCAAAAATAAATATAATTGCATGCTCTGGCTTAGCTCAATGTTTGAAGGGCAGGACTTCTGAGTCTATATTACTCTAACTCATGTGAACAAGTAAACAGTGTGGTGATTCAACATGTAAGATAAGCTAATCTCGTAAGGTTAAATAGTTATTTTAATCATTTGGCAACGATTAGTAGCACAATGGTTTGATTCAAACAATAAGTTTTAAAAAAATTAAAAATTAATTAGAATATAAAAGACATGAATTTAATTTAACTTGGCTATCAGGACCGTGGTGCAATATCACCTTTAAGAAACTGACAGTATCTTTAGCGTTGTGACATCGATCAGACCTATTCAAAGCTCCTGAAGAATAATCGATGTATCGTCAGCTTCCAGTGGCATTTAGCACTCGTCACGAACCACGATCCTATTCCGGTTCCTGAAGTTCCGGCTGGTGGCTCGACGAACGGGGTCCGAGGTAGCATTCGACTGCAGATGGTTCTCGGGATGGTCACGCAATGGCTCCCTTCCTTCGGTGGACGTAGTGAACTCGCCCTTAACCAGTGTGCTGAATGTCTTGATGTTGCAGTTATGCTTATAAACATCACCACTAATTTTAATGTTCTAGTTTTATTGCGTTTAGTTCACTTGTAGGATAGTTGTATAGATAAGTTTATTTGCAACATGAACAACATGAGAACACGTAAGTTTTTCTCGTCACCTAGGCTAGATATTTACACATATTTTACTGAAGCACTGTAAAGTGTAACGCGAGTGATCACAATTAAAAACACTTTTTATTGTTGTTAGATTCCACTTATGTAAATACATGGGGACAAAAATGAAACACAAACTACAAGATAACTTTTTTGATAAATTTACATCAACAGCCCTTAATTACTTAAAAGGAATAACTGTAAAAAAATGTTTTTAAGACAATGTGTTTGCTAAATTATTTTGCTTCTCTAATTGTGTGTTTTTACTCATAATTTAAATTTAATATCTTAAGTTATTGATAAAATTTGAATCAATAATTCAATTCGTTTTAGTTAATGGTTTAAAAAAGCGCTTAAGGCCAATTTATATTACAATCCTTGCAGGGACTGAGAGAAAGTTAAAAATTGTTTACAGTTTAGAAAAATAAAATAAAAAGTTTATTACATAATAGTCATAGTTAGGCTACAAAAAGTTTAGTTTTATAAGCTTTCCAAGGACTTGGGGAATTCAAATTGCTAGATATTATTACTGACATCCTTAACTAATGAGTTTTACAGTTAGTTCAAAACCATAAATAACATTTTCACGTTAGTTCGTGATAGGATTGAAATATCAAATCGACTGCAACCTTTAAATAAACCTTTATTGGATTGATGAAACATTTGATTAACAATTTAAAATAGTTACATTATGGGTTAAATCCAGACCACGGCGGAAAACCAATGAATCCTAAATGCTGGCGAGCGCTGCGGGCTGCATCGCCGACGGCTGCAGGGGTGAGTCACGGCGGCTGTGCTACAAGCCGGGCTGCGACCCGCCGGCCTCGCGAGGGAGCTGTTGTCATTAAAACTCACCCGCACACATACCGGAGCGTGTAATCGCGGGGGGGGGGGGGAGGGGGGGCGCGTGCCGATCGACCGGCCCTCGACCTACACGCTCTCGGGTCAGGGGGAAGGTATATTGCATGCACAAAAAATATTGTGTACTCGAGGTGGATGTGAAACATCTAACCTCAATAATGAGCCAATTAATTAATTCTCATGCAAATAAAATTATAGTACGAAACTCGGACACGAAATTTAACGTAGAATTATTTAATATAATGCCAAGCGTTATAAATAAAAAGAAAATCGTGTTTTCAACTACATTTCTCGACGCAAAACACACGTAGTTTCCACACCGACCGCTAGAATTCTCTGTCAACGCAGCTATGTATGTCAACTATCGAATAATTAAATATACAGAAAGGTTAATCTATATAATAAAACAGCTCCGATAATAGCGAAACAAACTTAAAAAAAAAACTAAACCCCTGTTTGAACCTGATTTTCGACAAAAAATTTTATTTGAATACTGCCAATTTTATTCAAATTAATCAAACCGTTAGTACTATAAAGTTTTTCTTTGGCCTGGTTAACCTTGGTTCACGCCATCCGCTACAGATGGCAGTCAGCACCGCGGTTACACATTATTTTTCCATGCGACTTCCGTTTCATTCATGAAATTACTCTTACGAAATGTAGCTATGCCGCGAGCTAAGATGTTACACAAGCAAAATAAAAAAAATAACTTGTCGGCTACCAGACTGCATGGTTTCATCCTTGTGATTGGCGGCGGTCTCCAAGAGAAAGCACTGCCCTGTTATTTGGCCAAGCCAGTCAGATCGCGTTTGATTCCATACAAAAAAAAATCTGTTATGATTCATGTGCCGACTGTAGACCTGCGCTGGGAAGAAACTCGACCAATGAAGAAACAACACAGTGTTTTAACGCAAAGCTAGACTCGAAAACGTTCCGCGAAAAATACACGTCCCTTATGGACGTAGTAGTACTTTTATTACATTGAGATTCACCGCGAAATGTCTTGGGGCCAAGATAGTTTACGAAACTCTGTAGGCTTTTCTTTTTCGTATACAAAGTGATGTTATCAACTGAATCGCGGATGTTCTGTGTTTGGTAAACATAGGGATAAATCATACATAAATATGTACGGCTTAAATGATTACCCGCCCCATTTTTGAGTGAGGTTCTGATTCCAGACATTATGTCAAGGCATACAGGATGGTCGTGAAGGGAGGGGAAGAGGGTTGGCATAATACAATGTGGAGACCCCGTTGGAGTCTCGAGGATTTTCTATATACTTGGGTCTACATTGATGACAAAAATTACAGTCTATTTTTTTATAGCAAACCTTACAAGTACTGCAATATGCACGGATAACGTTTACACTTATGGCCACAGTAAAGTATAGGGTCTTTAGATTTTTTTTTAAATTATGGGGGCTGAAATTTTGTACGTTAAGTAACAGGGAGAGGCCCGAAAAAATCATTCGCCCCCTTATACGTACTTGTTTTCTCTCGTTGGCCGTGTTTCTGGAGTAGGAATGAGTAATATCTACGTTATGCCAGTGTGATTTGCAATGTCTTCCTTCCGCTTAATTATACTACCGGAAAAATAATTTGGATGAAACAAAAAAAAATCTCAGACAGGCGCTGATACAGATAACACACCACATACAGGAAATAACTCGAGATAGAAACCAATGTCCATAGGAATTAGTCAGACTTAACATGGAGGTGAAACTTACCTGCAGAAAGATAAATTATGTCTAAAGACCGGAAACATTTGCGGATTAATTTCTTTATATGCTAAAAACCAAAATTTTCTAGCCTATTTTCTGAAGTAATTCCGCAATAACTCGCAAAACATGAACCTAAAATTACCAGTAAAGGTTCATTAATTTGATTTTTACATTATAAAAACATTAGATGAGCAGCGAGGATGTATAAACATAAAATAGAGTATGGGAAATATACTATTTATACAGTTTCGGCAAAATTTCATATCTATTTATTTCTAATCTTCCAGATTTGACTTTTGTTTGTTTGAAATTGGTTTGCAAACATTAGCCCTAAATGACAATTTCAAAAATAATTCGCAAAATATGCGTCACAACAAAACAAATTATAATTTTTATTATTTAACAGAATTACAATGGCTATTTAGTGAGTATTTAAATAACTAAGTAGGTCTTGATTTTTGAAAATTGAATTGTTACTCTTTTCAGATAAATTTTGATGACATTTCATCTCAAGACGTTCTTAGGCTCTTAGATTTGACTTTTGTATATTAGTTTAAAATTCGTATCCTAGCAGTTGCACTTTACTTAGGCCCTAAATGAAAAAGCCCACATTGATTTGAAATTATATGACATTATAATAATAAGACGAAATGATTCTAGTTTTAATTCTTTATCAGAATAATTTTGGATATTTAATGACGATTCAAACCATTTTGAGATATTTTAAAAATTATTGTGTCTGAACTCTTCTAATAGAACGTTTTTAAAGAATTAATGGTATTAGATAATTATTTTTTTACAGTAAAAACTAATTTTGTTGACCAATGGTTGTTAAGGGGCGCACATATTCAGACGTGTATTTTTGTAAGAGATTTGGGATGATAAGTGTGAAGCTCGCTACTGCTTCTAGCAATATTGCGCCTCTGAGCGCAAGACTGTGAACTGGCACACTGTCTACTATGCATAGTGCAACATCGATATTTGATTGGTGACTATAATAATATATGGCGGATAAATTAAGATAAAGTCGTAATGCAAGAAACTTGCGTGCTATCAAGACTTTCTACCGGGAGTTTCATGCCTAAAAAGTATCAAGAAAACACGCGTTTCAGCCATTTTATTTATTCTCAAAATACCGCTTAAAAACAAAATACGGAAACGGAACTACCCATCCGCCTTCAGGGTATTCTTAAATGCTTTTCGTAAGCAAGAACCACTCGGACCTTAAACAGTTTTCAATTCACGTTGATTTTTATGAAGCTCTGCACACCATTTTATGCCCGGGTAGGCGAGGCCCTTAAACACTATCAGTTTACTTAAAGTACAAGTCTGAAATATATTCAAAAATATTTATCGTATCAGAATAATATATAAATTATTTTTGGTTTTTCAGTGTTTCAGAATATATATTTTTTGATTACCTAAATACTTATTAAAAAAAATGTTTAATGATTAATTACATAGTTTTATTTTCATCTAATATAGCGCTGAAAACTTAAATTTAGATATATATTTTTTTATATTCTGAAATTTATCCTTGAGAAACAGTGAAAATTAACCACGCTTAGAAATAATGTCGTTGCCGGAAAATGGGCTTACTAATAATAACAATAACTTGTTGCCTCTGTTATGCTTCTGCGATTGGGCCGCAGAGCAACTGAAAAAAAAAAAAAAAACTCAACCAAAGAAGAACGAAAATCACTGGTTTTCCTGCTGCGACTTTTTACAAGTCAGCAGCCAACGAACAAGTCGAATATTCTCGAGTCCACACTAGAGGTCTTGATTAAACCTTCGTAATTTTTGACAGTCCCTAACTGCGTCGCAGGTGTGGGCACGGTTGGCACGGGAGGAAATGGCCACCGAGGCTGGCGCTGCGCCGCTGAGCACACGGCCCGGCGCCCAGAGGACCCCCCTCCCCCATCGCCCTCCACGCCGCGGAGAGTCTTGGCAACTCGCCCGCGGGGCCAGGCGCAAGTTTGTGTTCGCGCGAGAAGTCACTCCAAGATCGGCAACATCATTAAATGTTGGCGGGCGCGCGTCTCACGCGCGGCTGGGCGCGAATGGCTGCCAGCTACCGCGGGCTCAAAGGAGCGGGGACTCTCTCTCCCGCCCTCCCCCCACCCGGAGGATTGTTTTACCCGCCCGCCGCTGCCGTCACAATGGAAAGGAAACGGTGGCTCTTTCTCTACTTGTTTTTCCCCTTGACATCTCCCGCAAACCTCCTTCTTTGCCCGGCGCTCACTTCAAACATCTTCCAGCCCCTGCCTTCAAACGGCCTTCCGGCTGGCTGCCGACGGCCAAACTTCCGACTACAGTATAAACTCGTCGCCTGCTTCTTCGGGGTGAGTGCAGGTTGTTGTTCGCTGGAAGCCGCGGCGAAGAGGACTTACCGTGTTATAACCACGGAGTGGGTGTCTGTTGAAGTCAACTGGTTAGCAACTGGATAGCAAAACAAAAAGCAGCTGTTTAAAGGCCAATAAGCTAACAATTGACCTAATAGCTTGAAAAGAACTCGCTAGGGAGAATCGCAGGGATGCCAACATGTAGCGAATATCGTTAAACAAACTAATACCAACGCATCTGCAAGAAATTAGCATTAAACTTTATGTATTATAACCAATTTTTGTTTGCTATGTACATACGAAAGTATTAACATGGAAAATATTGTAAACACCAACTCCCTTACTTCTTACCACCATGGCTATAACTGTGCCGACGAATAGGCTATAGCCACGATTATTCCGGTGCTTAATTTCACTACAGCCTTGCCTATCACCTATCATCAAGAATAATTGGCATGATGCTCTTTGGTCGATAATTCTTTGGCGTGTCACACGTGATTGAAGTCAAGAGCTCTGTAGTAGGTTACAGTTACCAACGTGAAGAAGATTTTTGTGTCCTTCAAGTCTATTTTCCACCCAATATAATCTTAGTTGAATACAACTGAAAGGTCTACAACAAATAAAGGAACTTTTTAATGGGACATTCCTTCTTTAATGTCGATGAATATTAACGTTATAATAGATAAAAATTACACATACGTTATTTTTTATTGTGTGCAAAACAATTTTTTCACACCTTTTCTTCTTGTGGAGATTACTTACTGGCTACGCTAGGTGCGTAACCAATGGCAGTTCGGAAACAAAAAAAATAGAATAAATAAGCCTTTGTTTGCCTATTAACTTTGTTGTTATTGCATTTTTGTATTATATGAGTTATCAAATACTTTGTGAAAAATTGTACACACAAAAACACCTAATGGATTAAAAAAATTCACCTTAAAATTAAAATAAATTTCGGACCGCTTTCGTGGCAAGCGAGCCTCAACAGATTCGTCGTTATTTTAAAAGTGAGCATTTAACTTACATTTCTGTAGCATACGCTTGAGTTTTAAAATGTGTCAAACTTGGCGAACAATACATTAAAAGTGGAACTAGCTAAGTATAGTTCATAGAGTAATATGAATGCCTTCAAAGCAGACAACAGTTTAAGATGTATGTAGGCTACAAATATGTGTGTAGGTGTGTCTCTGTATGTGTAGACTTCACTAGCGGCGGTCACGTCTTCGTTAACATGTAATATAATATCAACCATTGGTTCATACATGATTGTTAAGTTGGCTTGGCAAGCTAGAAAAACATTGAGAAATGACAGATCTGAGCAGTGATACAAGTATTTCAAGAGATTTTCTATACACGCTAAAAACTGAAAATCTGAAAATATTATTTAAACACTAAATAAATAATTCCACAGCTATGATATTTATGTTTCATAACATTTTCTATTACAAAGCGATATAATTCGTCTCTCAAATTGTATCATTTCAAAACTTTAAAGCAGTACATAAAATTATCAGAAATCACGATAAATAGCAATCCAGTTATCAAGAAATCTGTAAATAATTGCAGTCACATTAATAATGAAAGGTTTTGAACGCCAAAACAAAAGTAAAATGACATTTGTTATATATACAAACTCACTTCACTTGTAGGGGGCTTCGCTTTCAAATTTCCTCTCGTTAGAAGCCCCCAAACGCCTTTTCATTGGAAGATTCGGCTCCCCTCCCGTTGGGTGATTTGCCCCCAAACTTTTACTTGTTTAGCGCTTCGACTGCCGTTAGAAGGTTCGCCCCCAAATTTCCAAAGAGGGCTTTATGTAATAAATGTGCACACAAACAAATTAAATATCAAATCTGGCAAGCACGGTGGAATATAAGACTGCCATGCATGATCTGGTATTCATTCCCCTAAACCCTGACACTACAGTTGACTTACGCTGCACTACATAGGTGGATATAACGGCGCGCTTATTTGTTACTGCTAACACTGAGAAGCCGTTAGCAACGTTAGAGACGCGTTTCTTGCATTGTTTAATGTATCTCCGGATACAAGACCTTGTTTGCCGTTCAGAAAAATTAAGTACATCCGTTGAAACCACACTATAAACATACTTATTTAAGTCAGGCTACGTGGGAGCAAGCTATCTTGTGTGCATCGTACACTTTGACAAGGGTGTTTAACATCGGGCGGACTATCACAGAGAGTATGAAGGGACTCAAATCAGGGGCACACAGAGGTTAGAAAAATTTTACAAATTCGTTTTTTATTGTTAAATTACTAAAATAAAGCTGTTGGATCTGTTTACAGCTTCGGTCGCTGGATGCTTCTACTCTCTTGAGCTTCGTACCGGAGACCCCCAGCGCATTCTACCCGAGTGAAGTGCATCCTCACTAATCGGGTATGCAACCCACTGTAGCCTACTTGTTATATCAGACACTCTACCATTTAAGTACGTCTTAAGCGCGTTTCTGCAACTATAAATAGAGACCGGAAAAATTCGCGGGTTCAATGACCTCCAGGATAGACTCCACTATCCTCTACACACTCGGGCAAATGCCAACTGTTCATTGGCTGTTGACTTGTGAGTCGCTTCGACTGGGTAGCCTGTGATTCGACACTTAGGGGAAAGTCTCCTATATTGGACCAGTTTCCATAATTTTGTAATTTTGTTGAATCAGACATATGTTTTCAAGAAAATAATACTTTGTTATTATTAAGTATACATTTCTACAACATAATATAAAGATAGAGTTAAAAAACATTTATACATTTTGTGGGAAAAAATATTTTTCCAAGACCCTGCAATTGGTTCAATTTAGGCAACCGGTTTCTTAAATTGGACCACTGGTATCTTTAATTGGACCACTCATACAATTATATTATTTATGTCTGTAAGAGATATTAAATTGAACTAAACTGTTTTCAATTCTCAAAATGTTCACAAAATACTTTTTCAAGTGATATTCTTAATGTTTAATATATATTAAAATACTCAGATTGTTTACTTTCACGTTATCTTCAAAACACCCTTAAAGTTATATTCTCAATTTCTGTTAAATACACTAGAATGTATTAAATTATATTTTGTCCTTACACTGACCACAAAAATACTTCTTCACTCCTTTCTTGAGACCAGCACATTTTGAATGTACACATGATTTACATTTCTTACACTGGATCATGTCTTCAATGCTTACCTCTTCACAAAAATTGCAGAACCATGTACTTTCACCCTGGCTTTTTCTTTTCTGTTTTACTTCCTGTAACTGGGTAGGAGAGCGCAACCTTTTTGATGGGCGCACTCGCTTCTCATTGGCACTGATGAGGCTGTTTTTGTACGGTCTTGCTGTTAACTCACCTGGTATTCCTGCGCTTCTCGCCCTCCCCTTCTTTCTTTCAACCACTGGGTCACTCAGCGTAACTTTTAAAACAGCTGTTCTCTCTGGGGTCAGGTGCTTGTCACTAAGTGCAGCCGTATTCACTATGCTGGAGCAATGATAGGAATATCTGTAGACGAAGTAGAGGGAACTGAATCTGGTCCATTGCTTTGGTTTAAAATATCTGATGCCGTAAAATGTTGGTCACTAAACAATGTGCGGTCGACTGGCCATACTCCTGATTTTCTGAAACCATTTGAAGCTGTTGAAATAACCGCAGCTCGTTCGTACGCTTCTCCCAACAGCCAAGCAACTTGGAACATGGTGACAGTGAGCCCAGGATGGGTTCTCAACCATTTCTGCACAGCTTGATCATAGTAGGTTTGTAGGGACTTGAAGAAGGCTACGTCAAGTGGTTGTAGTCGATGTGTAGTATGAGCAGGAAGCTGTAAAAGTATAACACCATTGCTTCGAGCGAGTAGTATAAGGCTTCTAGATTCTTGCTATGAAAGGAACTCATTTAGACTAATAAGTATATATTTTCCCAGAGTAATTAAAAAACTGTTCTATAAATGTCAGCAAGGTTGTTTCAAAATAAGAATGAGTATTTTTTTTTAAGTTTCTTTAATTGGACCGGTCCAAATTAGGAAACTTGAAGCAGTCCAAATTAGGAAACTCGGCCATTTTTACAAGATTTATCACTGAATTAAATGAATGCATAATATTTTTATATACTAGGCATCGAATTGAATTGAAAATATGTGACGATTACGAATATGTATAAAAATCATATTAATTTCTTACCTTAGTTGGTAGTTTTCTCTTAGAAACACTCATAAAATTTTACTTTCGTTGGACAGAAAACACGTTTACCGTCACACACTAGAGCCCGCGTCCATTTCAGCACTCACAAAGGAACGAAGGGCTCGCTTGGGCAAGTAGTTTATATTGACGCCGGTAGATGTCACCTCATTCCACAAACGTGCTAGATAGACCTGTGGTCCAATTTAGGCGCCGCACAGTGGGAGATTTGCCCGAAAACGTGGTCAAAAATACAAAAACCAATGTTATGTCATACAAACTTCATTATAGGGGTTTTCGAGGTCGCTGATTACGAATTTAATGTTAAAATCAATAAGTTAATGGCCGTTCATATTATAGTGGCTAAAATAACAAAAAATACATATAATTTGTAGTCTATAATATGCATATTAAATGTTTGTAATTTTATTTAAAATTGCTCATCATGGTAAATAATATTTTGTATATAACAGATATCTCATTCCGATTTATTGTTACAGTCAGTGGAACAAGTGATTCAATTTGCTGCTCGATATAGTTTTTTTTTCTCTTACAATGCATTGAGTGTTTTCATGGAGAAACTGCAGTCTGATTGGCCTACAAAACCTGGGAGATGAAGGCCTCGGATTCTTCCATATAACAATTTCGTCCCAAGATTTCAGTTCAGAAGAAACAAGTTGCAATGGTACAAAAGACGTTTAGAACACATTTGCATCCGAATCAGAATCGTTGTTGAATCTTTGCTTGTACTCACTGTGTCCCGAGCTCCCATCACATTCCCATTTACAAATTAAACTTAATGCACGCACATCGTCAGTATGTAAACTTTGTATCACTTCTTCTTGGACTAGTAAAATACATTGACAGGTGTGATCTAACAGACTTTGAAACTTCACTTCTGCACTTTTCTCAGTAACTGATACTCGTACGTGGTACACAACACCTCGATTTCGCTTCCCTTACTGCCTCATAACTGGGATACAATTTGCAGTTGTGTTTTCGCGCTGTTGATCTAATTACACTGTATTGATGCCTACTCAATTTAGCTTCAACCATTGTAGACAAAGCCTCATCTGCAGATATTGTCTTCTCGACTTGCATACTATATAACGAGTCCGATATTTCGAAGCTCTTGTTGGGGTAGTTGTGGTTATGTTTTTTACTATGTTGGCAGCATCTATATTACCAGACGAATGAAGGCTCATCTGAGTGGCATAAGACAGCATCGACATGTCTACATTTGTACGTAGTTGCTCTGTTCTCCTTCGTTTCGTTCGTTCACTACTTGAACAAAATTCCACGGAAGGGCATCCACGTTTCTTTGCCGACTCTCCAGAACTGGGATAACTTACCGGAATACAAATGTTCTTGCTGAGCCATGCTTGATTTTTATTCAGAAAATATTCAATGTTTCTTGAAGATTCTTTCCATTTAGTGTTTAGCTTAGAAAAAAACGTGGACAAAGCAGGCCTTGCACTCGCAGGTATTGTTATAATGCAACCCCGTTTCTCAGACAACACTTTCTGTAGGTGTTCCAGACTAGTTCTTGTATCTGTAGTTAAGAAGCCCTTCAGCATCAAGAATAGCTCCCTCCTAGTATATGCCAGTTCTTCTTCTCCTGATCCTAAAATGAAAACTTTGCATGACTGCAATGCAATGGCACTTATTAAAACCATTGGGCAGGTAAAAAAGTTCAGATCGGGGAAAGAGGGAAATTGGTTTGCAGTAATGGAGTCCTTTCTTGGATTATTATCTGTATGAATAGAGTAACATAGATTAAAAACAATTTGTAATATTAAAAACATAATATTCACAAATTATTAATACCATTTTGTTGAATATAATTACAATAGTGTAATAAAATGCACTGATATTTTTATGTCATTCTGTTATAGTGAAAAAAGAAAATACCAAAGAAATAGTCAACAAAATTCTACCATAATTAAGATGTCAAAAATTGTTCATTATTTGTGCTGTTTTTGGCGAATTCGTTTACAAGTTCTTTGTTCAGTGCTCATTTGCGTTCGCAACAGTAGACCCTTAGGAATAATGTCTTATTCGCGGGATTCATTCTTGGTTATGGTCGATCCGGAATTTCTTAAGGGGGGAAATGTAACTGACTTGGCCCTAGAAGAGCTAGTTTTCTCGGAGTGCTTCCCATTTCACTGTTGTATTCCATTCATGCTTCGATTCTACCCCAAATCACAGTCACTGGCACTGAAGACCTAGGCTGTTAAACTTCGCTCAAATTTCTCAATTGTTGCCATTTCTTCCATCCCATCATTCCATACAGTCTCGTGAACTAATTTAGGAAGTTTCTTCATCTCATTAGATAACAATCATTGAATTGTAAAACAACACAAGACATAAACTTAATAAATTCCTTATGGGTTTGTGTGTACCCACCCATCATTATATGGTTATTTTACAGCTGGAAAATCTAAAACAATTGTCCTTCTTAGTGAACAACTTTGAAGGACTTTAGATTTGTTTCTTACCAGCAGTAAAAAATTCTGTATCAATAAAAAATCGCACTATACCAACACTACATGTGGTTTTCATCAAAGATTTCCGAAAGGCTAGACCACCACTAGTAAACTTCTCCAGACTTTAACAGACATCAATGACGATGTCGAGAATGAACTGACAATTAGTGAAGCTTATGAAGGTATAAGAAAAAAGGCATCTGGTATTAGACGGGCTATGCACATTGTCGACAATGATGGGTCGGCTTAGACCCGCCATAGCCTCAGGGAGTCGCCACCAGTGCAGCAATGAAGGAAAAAATATCGTACACAAAGGGTAGCACATATTAGCAGCTAGTTATTGTAAATTCGTATTACTAAAACAATAAACTAAACGCTCTATTTCGAAAGAAAGGTGCATAATGTGGCATGCCCAACTAAAAGCCTCGATGTAATATGATAAAACTAAATTTTCATTATGTTCACAAAGTAGCTTTAGAAAATAAAACAAAGAAACATTACAGCTTTATATATAACAGCATAAGGCAGCGATATAGACGCCATATATCCAGGAATTGCATCCATTTTTCAGAACTCAAAAATATAAATTTTTACGGTCGCGACATTCACTTTAGTACATCATGGAATTATCTTCAACATAGTTAGGTCCGCCCAACGCACTCGACCCTCACTTGTCAACTGCCGTGAAACCTCAGGATGTGGGAATTTCTTATTGCCATATCCGGTTTCCAATGCAGGGATGATCTAACATTACTACCACATCGCCAGTTTGGTCGGGATTTTAAGTTCGAAATTTGCATTTTGACCACGTTTTCGGGCAAATCTCCCACTGTGCGCCGGTCCAATTTACGCGACTTTCCCCTATATGAGTGAGGGTCTCTAATTGGCCCTCAGTCCTCCAGGTTAACAGTGAACCAATTGCAGAAGCAGCGCTAAGGTATAATTATTTGAATTGTAGCGTTTCACGAAATGAATCATCCGCGAATTTTTCATGTCTCTAACTATCAATTCCCTGTTCTCGCTCTCGCTTCTAACATAACTCTGTTCTCATTCTTTACATTTGCACAAGTCGAGTGACCTCTCTCTCTCTCTCTCTCTGTTCGTCTACACTCGGGGACAGCGAGGTTCCTCCACAGAGAGGGAACTGGTGAGTAGCACGAGACACGCCTCTCGCCGGCGGCTGCCAGAGGGGCGACGGACTCAGAGCTGGCGATGCAAATGCCATCACCCTCGCAAGCCCAGACCACCTTGCAATATGTTCCCTTTCAGCACTGACTTTAAATGTGAGTGAGAGTTTTTTTTTTTTTTTTCGGGGGTTGAATATTACAATTTCTAAATTATTTTGAATTTTCCCACAGTTTACAGGTCGAGAAAAATTTCGAGTTTCTATTCTAACTCATCTGGAAGTGGAATAGCATTCGTACAGACAAGCAAGTGAGTGAGTGAGTCATTGAGTCACACGCGAAGTTGCACCTATAGGTATTTGTTATGTATAGATAGATACCAGGGATTTTTGCGGATTCGTCAGGCTTCAGGGTAGAATTCAAAGTCATATGTGTGCTCAAACCATTTTTGCTTTCCCGTTTGGTTGATTTTTTTAGAGAAAAAAAAATGTTTTCCTTGTTAACTGGCACTACTTGATTCACTTACTTCTCTCCTACCTGGACATCGTTGGCTCTAGGTCGTAGAAGGGCGTGTCCAAATAACTGCGGTACAATCATGAACACAGTGCGAGAGTGTCAAAGTTGGCATTCAAACTTGCGACTAAATGCATGCGAGAAATTTCCGTATCTCTAGGTATAAGTTCCCTGTTTTTTTATAGTCTTAATAACCTGCATTAAAATTTTAAATGTTCAACATCTAAGTAACTAATTCTGCACCGACTTACTTCTTGGTACAAGTCTGTCCAAACCAAACAACAAGCAAGTGAAACTGTGACAGTGACCTCGGAGGGAGGGACAAGGTTGGCAACCCTGAGTGCGCACACTGTTGAAAATTTTCACCTTCAAGAAGAAAGCTGGTTTCAAATTGTCCAGGCATCTTCGTAAATTTTCGTTTATAAAATCGTAAATTTACGAACACTGAGGTTATTTACTTTTTGAAAATGAATCGCAAAGAATATTCTTAGTATGTCAGCAAAACATTCAAAAATTGGTTAAATCTACAGAAAGAATACTCTTCATTTGTCCATAACTCGAAAGATGAAATAAAGAGTAAGTAGTTTTAACAAAGATTCATTTATTTGAAATTACAAAGAACTCTTCGTTTGAGTTAAAGCCCGCAAATGTCCTGTTGTGAAGGACGCTGTCGGGATCGCCCCGACGCGGACCCCAGCACGGGGACGCGCCCCCAGGACAGGGACAGGCGGGTCTCCGCGGGACAGCCCGCGAGCCCCCGGCGGCAGACAGTGTCTGCCACGGACGTGTCGCTGGAGTGGAGACTCCTCGCCCTAAGTTATTACAACCGCGGAGCGGACGCAATTACCGAAGTTCTTATTCCTTCTTTTAGCGGCAGAAGTTGTTCCTCCGGCGAGGCGACTGCGGTGGGTAGAGGAGGGGGGAGGGGGAAGAAGAGTTTTATGTTATGTCGCCGTTCCTCCTCGCCTCCTTTTGTCCCGGCGTAGGCGCGCGGGGCGCGGGGGGACCGCCAAGAAGTGAAATAAAACGTGAAGAGAATTAGAAAATTTTTCTTCTTCCCTAGTTTGAATAATCCGAACATTAAATTGCCTGCTTATAAATTACAAATTACTGGCGCGGGTCGGGCCGGCGCGCGAGAAGGGCGCAAGTCGCCCGGCGGCGGGATTAGACGCCCGCGTGGAGGGGGGTGGAGGTCCCTCGAGCGGGAGACGTGGCGGACGTCGCCGTGCCAGCAGAGACTGGCTACCGCACTGTGGCCTGTTGCGTGTTGCCGAGCCAATGCTTTACCCCCACAGACTAATGATGACGGCGACTGTGTTTCGTCTTCTGCGCGCGGCTCCGTCGCTCAACGACATTCCAATAAAACTGTCGAACCCAGCTGACAAAAGCGACTACACGCGTGATTGTCTGCCTGTTTTGATGAATTACTAATGATTAGAGACCGGAAAAATTTGCGATTTCATTTCGCGGTTCGCTAGAATCAAAATGCGTTTAAAATTTTTTTACTGCTCCAGTAATTGGCCCACAGTTTACCTGAAGGACTCTGAGCCAATGAATATACCCTCAACGTAAGACGTGGCGAATCACAAACATCAGTGTAACAGGCGTCACGAGTCAGTAGTCAATACAGAGAGTAGGTATTGCGGAGTCTATCCTAGAGATCATTGAAACCGCAAATTTTTCCAGTTCATACAAAAAAAAAAAAAGTGAAACACTTACTGCATTGGAGCTCGATCATACTAAATGCCACAAATCTCCACAAGCTGAAGAACGCGCCAGCTGCGAGCGCTGTGACACTCGTGTTTGGCGGTTGTGTGGGAGAATATGTGCCCAAAGGCGGGCCTACAGCTTACGCACGCACTCTACCCCAGTATTCACCGCAGGGTTTCCCCGAGCCCGTTCATGTGGCGCGGCACCATGCGCTTCTGGTAGGACCTGCCACTCCAGATCATGCTTGAATCATGAATCAATGTTCAATGACAGAGAAATGTTTTGGGTGGGAAAAATTTGGGGTGGGGAAAAAAAAAATAATTGTGCAAATTTAGGGCTCATCAAAACTTTTATATATGTTTAGTACTGTATTTGTGCCACGATAAACTTACATACAATAATTTTTATCACTCGTCCGTCTAATAATAAAATTTGTTTTAATAAAAAAACTGTAAATGTGATTAAAATATCCGAATCAACTAAAAAAAAATTAACATTTTAAAATGTAATTATCGAAATATGGTATGTGATTATGAATTATTTAAGCCATAATCTACATTAAGCATTCATGAAATATCTCTATGACAGTTTGCTATACTGTAATCATGAGATATGATCTGCCAGAACACACGTGTACAGGCGTGTGCGTGACTGCGCCACCGGGTCCCGGGAGCCGAGACGCGGCGACGCGCGGGGCAGAGCGCCTCTGGGCGGCTTGTGCCACTGTGGCACGAGCCGCGGCCGGATCGGAAACAAAAAGGCGTGTGGTTGACACCGCGGCGAGGGCTGATCATGGACAATAGCGGCCAGGGGAGAAGTCATCACTGCTATTATTATTATTTCATTATTATTACCAACTCGGCGAGCGTGCTCTCCGCCGCTGGGGGGGGGGGGGGGGGAGGGGACAATGCAGGGGGAGTGTCTTGGCAGAGGCCCTCCGCGGCGCGCCAGAAAACTTCCCTTCTATATCAAAAACTGTGGAACTCTTTCCCTCGCCTCGACGCTCGTGGAGTGAGGAGGAGGGGGGAGAGGGGGGGAGGAGGAGGCTCGTGGCCCCGGCAGAAGTTCGCGCAAGACACAAAGGGCCTTAACCGTCAACAACCACCAACTCCGGCAACTTTTTCACGCGGAAAAGGGGGCGGGAGGAGGTGCTACAGCCGTACAGCTACAAAGCGTGACGTCACAATCGGAAGCTACGGTAGACAAAAACTCTCTCCCCCCCCCCTTCTCTCTCTGTTTCCTCACCTCCCCCTGCCTACAACCCTTCTCTTCAGACCTCGCCTCAGGGAGCACTCGAAGAAACCGACCGACTTTCCTCCTACTTTTGTCCAAACAACATGTTCGGCCCGGTGTACACAGCACAGCTCAACTCATCCGTTCATACTTAAAAAACAAAATCTAAATTTAAAATAAACCTCTATTTGGAACTGCTATTTAGCTCAAATGAAGCCTAGTTTACACCCTGATAGAGACTAGTCCACTCCAATATTATTCACGGAAGAATTATTTTGCGGTGGCTCTTTATTGTTGGGTACTTAATCATGAATCTTTGACGATTACAAATCGTCGATTGTAGTAAAGTGATTTGCGGGTGATTTGAACTTATTTTAATCCATTTACACTATTTTATATTTAGCATGTTTACTAATTAGATACTAATTTATGGATGTGAAGGGAACTTTACGACAGAAAAACATCGCATTATTGTGACCATGATTTTTCTTAAAAGCAGAAACCAAAAACAAACAAAAGAAACTAGGGAAAAAATATGTCTTGTCAATAATTTGATTTAATGGACTTGTTTACAGAAAAGTTTAATCAGAATTCAATCTTTATTCGAAAAAATAATTTAACGTGAAGGTATTAAAAAATTTCACAAACGAATATAGTAAACAAAACTCCAAAATAAACGAATACTACCAGTAAAACCATCATTGTAAAACAAATTTTTTATACTTATTTTATAAACCATGTGCCCGCGAGAATATAAATCCGGAAGCATAATGCATAAAACCAGCTCCCCATTGCACAGCTAATGAAAGGAAGATACCAGTGGTGTAATTTCAACTTTTAGCTCTTAAAAATTACTTTCCAACAGGGTAACATTATAAAAAATGTTAGATAACGGCTGATATAAGTAATGCAATTTATTCATAGTAAAATTATCACCATCTTATTTTGTTTATTGTCGTCTTTATTGGTGGCGAAGTTAAGGTGATACGCATTTTCTTAAACCTAACCACATTTAAGCTATTGCATCAAACATCGAAATTTTACAAAAAACATAAACGTAAAATAACATACCGGTAATATATGATGAAATAGGTAATAGGATAGAAAGAAGAATTAAACTTTAACTAAATTGTAATTGATAATAGGTAACCATACACAATTTAACCAAAAAATAATTTACAGGCAACTAAAAGTTGAGCATAGGCATACACGTCCTGGAAAGTATTTACACTTAAAAAATTCCGGCGTTGCCAAAAAACAAGGTAATAAGTAGTGGATTTACCACAGATTTAAGCGATCCCTGCAACGTTACTGGTCTTTATTAATAGTATTGCTAAGGTTTAACAATACTATTTGAATGCTTATTGGTGTGATACACATAAATAATCATTAATCTTTCAATTACACACGCAGAGGTAGGAAGAATAGAAGTAATACTTTCTATGTAATTTCTATGATAACATATTTATTCATTAACGTAACACATATACCACCATTCCAGATAATTGTTAATTAAATTATTAATACGATTAATCGGAAATTCGTGACATGTGTCTGACTATCCGCTGGATCAATTACAAGAAATAAGGTCGGCACAGGAATACACTTTCAAGAGTCTATTCGTCAAAATTATTGAATAATATTACTTACATTTATGGTGTAAGTTGTAGAGATTATAAATGTGATTATTTTACTTGAGGGTTCAATGAAAATTAATTATTATTACCACGGCTAAAACTCAAGGTCAGCTTCGAGAAAATATGAAATTCTAATTCCATACTAAACAGTTTGTGATTTAGATATTTAAATCGTTTTGTTCAAAGACATATAATGTTTCGAAATTGATTGTAAATTCGTGTGAGGACTAAATGAATTTACATATATCAATGTCCGGGATGATGATCCAAGTCGTATTTGTTAAATACGTGGCCGAACTGTCAATTAATGTCATATTTAATACTTACAAACCATATGTGAAGTCTAGTGAATTCTTTTTATATATATATATGTATAATATATATATATATATATATATATATATATATATATATAATAAACACTGAAGTTAAAACTCACATGTTAAATCACCAAAATAATTGGCGTATTGGTAAAAACCATACGACGATGACGCCTTATTTTACATTCTCTCCTTAACAATTAAAATTTAATTAATCTCCTCTGAACCGGCTGCTGATTGGCTGAAGAACATATAACACATATGGCCTTCAGACAACAACCCGCGGCAAAGAACCAGGTAAGATATAATTAAATTTAAAAGAAAAATAATTAAATTTAAAACATACGTGAACCAAAGAGATTACAAACATATAAAAAGTCCATGCTGAAAACAAAGAAAATAACAAACAATATTATAGGTTAATGTTCAAAAATATCTTAAACTGTTATTTTATCGTTGGACTGGGGGAAATAAGTGTCTGTAAAATATAGTCTGTAGCTGTAAACATCAAATATGAAAACTAAACATTACATAATTCATTACTCTTAAATAAAAATATAATAAAAATAATTAATGTGTGGAAAATCTTGAAACCGCACACCCCTGTGAGAGTGTTGCAATGGGTATCTCTTTCATTAACTGGGCCACGGAAAGCACAAGGCCCTGAACAGAAAATTGTGTCTCGCGTGCTGCGAAATTTGTCGCGCTGACTTCACAGATGCGTCGAACCGATTGGTTAAAATTTGTTTTATTCGTGACGCGATGGGAGCGCTGTTGCGATTCCAGCGTGAGAGAGTAGCTAGTACCTGTCACATGTAGCTGTACTGAACTCGCAGCGTAGCTACGTCACACACAACTGTGCGAGGGTACAGAATGTACACACACTCTTTAAATCCGTGGCACATATTGTAACTATATATATATTTCCCAAGAAAATGAAGATAAATTATACTTCTGACTTGCAACCCAAAGGCCCACGGGCTCTTAAAGAATAAAATTTAAAAAAATAAATTTTATGAAAATATAGGCTAATAGACTACATAAGACGAAACAAAATCCAGGATAGGTAATAGGATCTGGCAACGCAAAAATAATGTAATGTAGGCCTAGGCTTCAAAAATTAAGTATTCCAGCGCAAATAGTAACAGCGTAAATCCGAGCTTTGTGTGACGCAACTTTCTCGAGATTATGTAAGGCAACAGTAACAATTGGAAGGGATAGCGTTTGACATTTAGTGGCTATATTGCTTATTTTCTCGCACTAGGAAAATGTTTATTTGCTCATTTTTTGTTAAAAAAATAAATTCATGAAAGAAATATTTTTTTAAACATATTTGACTGTATTCTGTTTTAAAAATACGTTTCCCATTCTATGTAAGATTCGGTACCTATACATTCCTCCCTCATTGGCATTGTCGAAAACGAAAAGTTGTGAGGGGGTGTGGTGACTTGCTACATCTCGACGGAAAGGGTCGGGGGGGGGGGGGGGAGGGGGGGGGGTGCATCAGATGAACAAGTTTGCAAACCACTGGTCTATACGGTGTCAGCAAGGCCATTCATTCATGCGGACCTTTTAGAGTAAGAAAAAAAAAAACAGTCGAATCAACCTATATTAAACTAGACCCTACAGTTTAAAATTGCGAGAGAAAATTTCTTTTTTACATTCGAATGGAGTGATGTTTTCCTGGAAAGATTGGGGGGCTGTGTGGCGGAGACAATGCTGACCCAAGCAGCACGCGGGGCCACGAAGGGCGGTATTGTAGCGGTGTCGGCCTCCACCGCCATCATCTCGTCTCGCAGGACGCGGTGTCGGGTTGCAGGACCACCCCTCCCCCCGAGCAGGGGTCAACACCCGCACCCCACCCCCTCCCCTCGGGGCCCGGTTGACGGCTTTATCGCCGGGGAAACACCGCGGGCTTGTACTAGAACTCTAACTTTGCTCAACAGTGAGAAGTTCACAAGCTATCAGAATCTGTTTGTGTATTTTTTCGTTTTTATTTTAAACTTTTTATTAATTTTTTTCTGTAATTATATGATATCAAAGAACACATATGGTGGTTTTCTCCGTGTGCTTCCGATTATTCTTGCCAATATTATGGTGGTTTTATCCGTGTGCTCCTGATTATTCTTGTCAAATATTATGGTAGTTTTTTCCGTGTGCTCCCGATTATTCTTGACAATATTATGGTAGTTTTCTCCGTGTGCTCCTGATTATTCTTGTCAATATTTTGATGGTTTTCTCCGTGTGCTCCTGATTATACTTGACATTATTTTGATGGTATTCTCCAAGTGCTTCTGGTTACAGATGAGCAATTGATCTCTGCATGAAGGATTTTTTACTTAATGAGACATTTCATTTTATTCAAGGTTACATTTAATTAGTGAATTTCTGCTACTTAATCAACACTTGCAATATTTTTATCAGGTGGAATTAAAAAAAATAAACAACCGTTACTCAGTCAAATAATAATAAGCTCTGAGAAATCTGTGAAACACTAACTGGAAGAACACACTTCCTTCTCCTTGGAGTCTAGCGAAGCCATCCTTCTTTTGTGATCGTTAGTGAACATCCGCATCCCGCATAAAATAAATAGATATAATTTACCTGCAAGCGACACGTGGCGTCATCTATTGTTGAAAAGCAGAACTACTTACAAAAAGTACCTTTGCATGGGATAACTTAACTCTCGCTGACGAAATATTTAAAAAATTATATTTAAGTAATGGATTAAACTTAAAACTCTTAGTTTGCATCTGCCGTTAGTCGCAGAAGCTATATGTACCCTGGTTCGTTGCCTGTAGCTGTATCAAAACGTCATCACTGTAGATACTTCAGCAACGTGTTTACCTTAAGAAAGAATGCTAAACTAAATGAGAGAAGCGAGTGTAATTTGGGTCCTTGTCAAAAACCATTTAATTGGAGTCAGTGTCAGAAATCCTTTGGTAGAAGATATTACTGGGATAGACATTGCAAGACCTGTACAATTAAGATGAATAAAGATAACGAAGACTGGGCTACAACATCGCGGAAGAGGAACGAAGGCGATAAAGCTAATGCTAAAAATACTGATCTAGATCATGATAATAATTTAAAATTTAAAACAAACGAAGAAAGTTGCGACCACATTAGAAATGAAAAGATATTTACACCAATATCTAGTCGTCTACATGAAAATGTGAAAGATGGAGAACCACCTGAAGCTTACAAGGCCGAAGACTTTGATGAATCATCTGAAGCTAGCATGATTGAAGATTGTGATGACACATCTGAGGCTGGCATGATCGATGACTGTGCTGACACATCTAAGGCTGACATGATTGAGTACTGTACTAAAACACCTAAAGCAGGCAAGATCGAAGACTGTGATGGCGGTCTGAGACCAAAACGATGGAAACGACGTAATAAAATAAATTATCCTGATCAAGTTTGTGATACTGACATGATTGAAGACTGTGGTGACACATCTGAAGCTGACATGATCGATGACTGTGCTAACACATCTAAGGCTGACATAGTTGAGTACTGTGCTGAAGCACCAAAAGCATGCAAGAGCGAAGACTGCGATGGTGGCTTGAGACCAAAACGATGGAAACGACATAATAAAATAAATTATCCTGATCAAGCTTGTGATAATTACTGGCTCGATGACGAAAGTGACCTTGTGGTTGGCGTTAAAACGAAAGACACCGGAGATAATAATATTTATTATAAACATGCAAGGAAGATGAACGTAGCAGAGGAGATTGATTATACCTCATGGGAAGATCCTAACATATTGGTTGACAGGCTAAGACTACTACATGGTTCGCTTTGTGCAGGAAACTATTCGAACATCAAAGAAATATCCCTCATACTCAAAGAACTGAGGGAAGCTGGCTACATACAATAATGTCTTAAATTAAATGTATGTGTATAAACTTAAAGAAAAATTAATATTTTTTCAAGATGGTATCTACCATTTCTCGAAATATGATTTCTAAATAAAACTTATAACTTAAAGGTGTAAATAACGTCACCACTGCCAGTCAAAATGTATACTAATAAAGACATGCATGTAATCATGCCAAGTTCGATAAAAAAAGTAATTGAAATCGGTTGGAGTCAGTGACTGGTGGAGCTTTGGGCGCATTTGGAGCTGTTGGAGCCTTTTGGAGAATTTGAAGCCTTATGGAGCTGTTGGAGCATTTTGATCTGTTGGAGCCATTTGGAGCCTTTTGTAGCATTTGGAGCCTTTTGGAGCTGTTGGAGCATTTGGAGCATTTTGAGCTGTTGAAGCCATTTGGAGCCTTTTGGAGCATTTGGAGCCTGTTGGAGCATTTGGAGCTGTTGGAGCATTTGGAGCCTTTTGGAGCGTTTGGAGCCTTTTGGAGAATTAGGAGCCTTTTGGAGCTGTTGGAGCATTTGGAGCTGTTGGAGCTGTTGGAGCATTTGGAGCTGTTGGAGCTGTTGGAGCTGTTGGAGCATTTGGAGATGTTGGAGCCATTTGGAGCCTTTTGAAGCTTTTGGAGCCTTTTGGAGCTGTTGGAACATTTGAAGAATTTGGAGCTGTTGGCGCCATTTGGAGCCTTTTGGAAAATTTGGAGCCTTTTGGAGCTCTTGGAGCATTTGGAGCAGCATTTGGAGCTGTTGGAACCATTTGGAGCTGTTGGAGCCATTTGTAGCTGTTGGAGCTATTTGGATCCTTTTGGAGCATTTGGAGCTAAAGACATTTTAATTTTTCTTAAGGATATCAGGTAGAATATAATCAGCTTACTGATGAAGTAACAATGTACGGACCTTAAAATTATAACTTGTGGCTGGATTGTTTATATGGTAAATCGTATCCGTTCGAGGACCTAGAGAAGAAGTCCTCTCAAGACATCGACCGTTACAATTTTACAGTTCTGACGATGTGAAGCTATCTGTTAAACACGGTATCCAGAAACTCTGCCAAGAAGAGGAGGACTATGTCAGTAAAGGTTCTGGTTGGTCTCTGTCTAGTATAAACCGATTGGAGCTAAGAATTAGTCATTTCACACCGATGCGGATCTAATTGATTATAAGATTGCTGGATTTCGCAAGTGATCCTGTAGTAGAATAGAAATTATGAAATAAATATTATGTTTGTAAAATAACTTGCGGTGTTTAATTCCTTGAACCTGACACTTTTCTGGTATTTAAATTAAATTTATTTTTAGCTTCGTTCAGAGATCGAAATAAATATCGATTCAAAATGTAAAGTAATGTGTGATTTTTTTTTGGTGAATTTTGGAATTTTTCTTGAATTTCTAGCATTAAAATTACAGATTTTCAAGATGGTGGCCGTAACGAAACAAGCAACATTAATAGGATCCAATATGACGGCCGTAACGTAAAGTGTAACGATGACATCGTACTCTACCAAGATGGCGGGCGTAACGAAACATGCATCATTTATATAATCCAAGATGGCGACCGTAATGATATGTGCAACAGTGGTTTATAAGTAATATTTTATTAGATTTTTATTATTCAATTTGATTAGTTAATTTTTTTAATGCTTTTTAAAAAAAATTCCGTTTTTCTAATATAAAAATTACGGATTTTCAATATGGCGGTCATGACGTCATACTAGGTGACGATATATACTTTGACATAAGTGGCGGGGGTCAGTCTGCCTGCAGCCACCATAAGGGAAGGATTGGACGCCATTTTTCGATCAAAAAATTTCTTAAATTAATTATTTTGAGTCTCGTACCATTACACATTTTAGGTGGGTTTAAATTTCTTAGTAATGTAATAGGTGAACCTACTTTAAATATTAACTTGTGAGGAAGAAATCCGGGAGGCGTCAAAGAATTCAAAAATTCAGATGGATAATGTACCTACTGCCTCCTCCCTATCCACGAATGTGTCAACTGAGTTGTAGATTTGTGATGATACTTTAATATTTCAAAGAATCAAATAATTTATTTTATTAACTTGCTCATTTGTAGGTGATAGTAGAGCCCTTTCTTAAAACCAATTTAGTGTCCTGGTGGTTATGTTACTAATATCGGGATGTACCTTTCCAATAAATTCCTCCACAGTTTGCACCAAAACACACAGATTATTAAGGTTTATCTTGACATAAACAGCTTAAAATTCACCATTACCTACTTGGAGTGAGTCTTCAGAAAATTTCTTATCACGGTCGAAGGCTAAACGGACGTCACGTTCCACAGACGACTATAACACTTTGGGAAACATGCCTTTCACGGTCCAATGATAAACGGTCTTACCATCTCTTCATCATTTTCGTTTAATCGAAACAAACCAAGTCTTATGGCAGTTGACGTACTGCGTCCTATATTATATCTTCGTCGAGGCATGATTACCCACCTCGTGTGAACCTAAAAATATTACTAAACAAAAATCAGATAAAATTCTCTCAAACAAAAGTAGGTTTACAACTACAAATTTTAATCTGAAAATATGTACATAGCTACCTAACACATAAACAAAATACGACCTCCACTTTCTAATTGAAAAAAATAACGCAGCATAGGCTACAACAATTGAAACCAACA
Organism: Bacillus rossius redtenbacheri; assembly: GCF_032445375.1. Lineage (NCBI taxonomy): Eukaryota > Metazoa > Arthropoda > Insecta > Phasmatodea > Bacillidae > Bacillus > Bacillus rossius. The sequence continues at coordinate 41,258,239 of NC_086332.1, forward strand.
GCTAACATTAATATGTATGTGTAATACTCAAAGATAGCCAACGCGTGATGAGTCCACTCGCTTCGAAAGTCAGTTTGCTATAAGGAAACGCGCGCTTTACCGCTCGGCTGAAAATTAAACTTATGGTCCCAGTCGACATATACAACAATCATCGTCACAGCTGATAATAATCCGCTTAGCTGGGTTTGTTTTCTCTTTTTTTGTAGTTGCGATAATAGCCGTTGAAAGGTTAGTGATAGAAAAAATTTTTTTTGGCTTGGTGGCCGTAAAGAAATTACACTCGCAGGTTGTATCTATACTAGACGACGTTTTCTGACTTCAATTATTTTATAAACAGCAGGGGTGCAAATATTTAGTATTTGCAAAGGGGGCCTGTGAAAATTCGTTGGCGGGCGATGGTTGAGAAGGGAGGAGGGGGGGGGGTGGTATTTGCGAGAGTTTTGCACATGGTTTTTTTTCCAACACCAGTTATTTCTGGATAGGATGCTTGTATGTTGTATACTGTGTAACCCTTCTCCCTCCTTAATTGGAAGAGGGGTTGCGTCCCCGACTCACTCTGGGCGCGAAGGGAAAAAATAAATATTAAAACCAGGCATAAAAAGCTAAACAATATAAATTCCCCACACCACTGCCCAGGGGTCAGGCCAAAAAATTCAAAGGATATAATAGCAGAGTAACCATTAAACAAACAAGAGGCAAGACTTTGGACGTATGTTATTAAAAAATAGAAATTTGCAAAAATAATTTTTACTATACATAACCATACAAGCTTAGTTACAAAAGCTGACGTTAATAATGGCAGCATCTTATCCCCATTTGCGATACTAACAATAACCTTTAAAAAATCGTAAAAATATAAATACTGATAACAACAAGTATGAAAATATATAAGGGCGTGAGGCGTGGCCACTATAAAATATCAAAATTTACTGACTGCCCTAATACCAAAAATCAAACAAGACAATCAATACAAATATATAAAAAATCTACAAAAATAATACTGAAGTACAAACAAATTATTTAAATAAAGTTCTTAAACTCTCAATCAACGGTTTAGTCTTTCTTCAGATGTTCGTTGCTAAAGACTTGCCAAAAAAACAAAGTTAATATCCTAGGCGTACGCTGGCTTCCTGACCTTCCTCACCAACTCCAGAGTCTAATGCCACGCCGGGCCATAGGTACGAATTCACAAAGGCGTGAACGATGACCAAAAAAAAATTATCTTATTTTTTTTTTAAGGGAAATGTAGCAAAAACTCTTCACGTAACATAACTATGTTACCACCGAAGTTTTTATTATATACTTCAAACAAAGTCTTACTTCTTTATTAACTTGCCAATGATTTCATAAAAACGTAGAATGGCCGCACCAACCAACATCAGGCTGCGCATGTAGTCCAATACCGATCGCATACTTTTAATAATACTGCACAAGCTGATATATTAGCTAAATGCCAACTTTACGTATGCAAATTCCGATGACAAAGTCTCAAAAACAAATTGCAAAATGTTCGTTTCTTCCAAACTTATACTTTTATTGCAACTACAGGCAAACGGGCGACCTTTTTTAAAAAAATCCCACACTGGAACAACGTGTGAAAACAAATGGGCCTCTTCACCAAACTGGCTAATAAAAGTTCCGTCCAAATAAAATTTAGTATGGGAAAATACACAGTTCACTAGGTTTGCCAAAAACCACTGCAGCACCACGAGGGTAAAAATCAAAATTGCGGCCTCTCTTTACCTTGATAAGTTCAGTATCACAGGGCAATCCATTGCCCTGTCACCCAGCGTGGAGCCTCCATCCCAATACTCTTCGTGGCCCGTTGCCGTCCGGCACACCAGTCCGCGCCGTCACATGGCTCTGTCCTCGACGGTCGCTCGGCACACTCTCTCGCCGGCCCAGCTGATTTTTTCTTCCCGGCAAGCCGAATGTCTGACGTCATCAGCCAACCGCCGGGCGCTCACCAAGTGGTATTTACGTGAAACACAATCGATATTCTTAAACTCATAATCGATAGCTACCAAACGGCGTATAACTAATTAACAGAAACAAATATAATTAAAAAAATTTACAGATAAATTAACATTAATTAAAAAAGGCGTAAAAATACGTGAAATAAAAAACCATATAAAACTAGAGACCAGCAACAAAAATAAATTACAAGTAAAAATGTGGCCCTGCCGGCCACAACCTCCGCCTTGAACAAAAAAAAAATTTAAACAGCAAAGAAAATTTTAAAAATAACCACAACTACAAATTATATATAAAAAAAAAACATACCAGAGTAAGTTCCAAATAAAATAAAAATAAAAATATTTAGCCATATTCACCCTAAAAGGGTCATCCACATTCATTTTAGGAACTCCGCCTTACAAACATTTTCAAATGACTAACATGGGCCTTTTTTACCTTATTATTTCTTTCAACTTCTTCCAACAAGACAGTAACCGGCCCTAAAATCTTTACAATCTTATACGGTCCATCATACTTATTCTCTAACTTAGAGCTCTGATACCCTACTTTGTCACTCAAAACAAATTGTCTGCATAGCACTTCATCACCAATTTTAAATACATTATCCACTCGCCCCTTATTATAAAACTTACTCATTTTCTTTCTAACCTTTTGCAGATTTTCGGCTGCTTCTTCCCACATTTTTTCCAACAAACGGGGGCTTCGGGTTTCCAAAAGGGCTGGACGCAAACCCCAACAATTTAGTAAAGGATGGGGTACATTTCTTCCCAAAAAAATTTCCGATGGTGTGAATTTAGTACCACTGTGTATGGTCATGTTAAAAGCTAAATTTAATACGTGGATAACACTGTTCCGTTGGTTACGTTGATGAAAAATCGTGAGGGCCACTTTGACATTTTTATTCACCCTTTCAACCAAATTAGGGTTGGGATAAAAGGGGCTGGTAGTAATATGTTTTATACCCCAATCTAAACACATCACTTCAAAACACTTACTCTTAAAATATGTAGCATTATCTGATACTACTTGCTCCGGGCTACCAAACAAACCCCACACTTTAGTTTCTAAAGCCTTAATAATATTCTCGCTTTTCATATTACGCAAAGGCAAAAAAAAACAAAATTTAGAAAAACCATCTACCGCTATAAGTAAGCAATTATTCCCCCCTAATGATCTAGGTAGGGGCCCAAAAATGTCCAAATAAACCCTTTCCCAAGGTCTAGTCAGAGCTTCAACAGAGTATTTACCTATCTTACTATGTCTAGATTGCTTAGCGCGCTGGCAATCTTCACAGCTTAAAACATGATCTTTTACGTCTTTTTTCAAACCTGGCCAAAAAAATTCTTTAGAGATTTTATCTATAGTTTTTTCGATTCCGCCATGCGCGCCTATATTAGAATCATGGTAATACCGCATTATCATTTTCCTTACCCCCTTAGGAACAAAAACTTTATGTTCTCCATCTTTCATCTAACACAAAAGTCCGTCTTTCATTCCTAAGTCTATAGTAGTATCCTGTCCCAAACGCGTTATTAAATCTTTAGTCTCAGGATCCTCTTTTTGTATTTCGCGCAAATCAATAAATCCTTGAGGGAATTCCCTCAGGATGTTACATTCTTCCTTGTCTTCAGTTCTCATTTCGTCTTTACACTGAAACTCATGTTCATCAAACATGCGCGATAAGGCATCGGCCACTACATTATCCTGTCCTTTCATATGTTTGAGGTCAAAACGAAAACGCGTCAACCGCATGATCCACCGCCCTATTTTCCCTAGTTGCCGCGGGTGGGAAAAAAGCCATGTCAAAGCCTGGTTGTCAGTCCATAATTCAAATTTCTCATGTTCAAGAAAACTCTCAAATCTCTCCAACGCAAATATGCACGCTAATGCTTCCTTCTCATATACACTGTATTTTAACTCGTGCTTATTTAGGGATTTACTAGCATACATAACCGGTTTTAAACCTCCCTCACGTTCTTGCAACAAAACCGCCCCCAGACCTACTCCCGAAGCGTCCACTTGCACAATAAATTTTTGCTCAAAATCCGGAAGTATTAAAATGGGGGGTTGAGCTATGGCTTTCTTTAAATTCCTAAAGGCCTGTTCTTCCTCTTCCCCCCATACAAACTTAACATCTTTCCTTTTCAAATTATTTAAAGGCGCGCATAGGTTAGCGTAATTCGGTATAAAACGGGAAAAATAACCAAGCATTCCTATAAAGCGCATCACTCCCTTAACATTACGGGGGGCCGGGAAATTAACTATGGGGTTTATCTTATCTTGGTCCATGACCAATTCACCTTCTCGGATTATGTATCCTAAAAATTTTATCTCGCTACGGGCCCAAACTATTTTTTCCGGATTTACGGTAAAGCCGGCTCCCTTTAGTTTCTCAAGTACTTTTCTTATATGTTCTATATGTTCTTCAAAACTATTTGAAAAAACACAAATATCATCCAAGAAACTTATTACAAATTTATACTGATATTCTTGTAATATGTGCCCTAAAATTCGTGACAAACATTGGGCCCCAAAATTCACCCCAAAAGGCACTCTAGTCCATTCAAAGTGCCCCCAAGGAGTGACAAACCCGGTAAATTTCTGACTACTTGCTTCTAATTCACATTGATGAAACGCCGAGTTCAAATCAAGCACCGTAAAAAACTTGGCTTTTCCCAAATATTGCAAAACAATTTCAACTTTAGGCATGGGAAACGGATCTAGTTTTACCCTGTCATTAAGGAGGCGATAGTCAAGGACCAAACGATATTTGCCCTTATTTTTCTTATCTACTAAAAAGGCAGGTGAGGCAAAATTGGATTTAGAAGGGACTATTACCTTATTATCAAGTAAATCATTAATAATTTCTCGAAAGGCTTTCATTTTAGGCGGGGCACATTGATACGGCACACATTTAATAGGGGTTTCATCTACCAGCACGATCTTGTATGGCATTAGCGTACATTTGCCAATTTTAGTAGTGATAACATCCTTATATTCCTCGCTTAATTGCTGTATCTGCAATTTTTCCTTCTCACCCAACCTTTGCTCTAACCCTTCGATACCACCACAAACCACCTTTCTTTTTTTTTTATTCTCCCACAATTTTATCTTAATTTTATCATTAAAATCGAACCTCATTACTTTCTCGCCGCACACTATTATAGCCTTACTATCATTTAAAAAATCCATTCCCAAAACTACTTCATGGATCAAATCGGGCATTACCCAGAATTCACGTGTCCAAGATAAATGTTCCAATTTAAAATGTAAAAATACTTTTACCTTTACCTGAACCTTTTGCCCGTCCGCCATGGCCACATTAATGCCTTGACTACTTACGATCTTAGTTTTCAAAAATTTATGATCGCGCACCAAATTACTCAAAAATTTCTGCTGGATGAAACTACAACTAGCCCCCGTATCAAGTAAAGCTTCTATCTCACGATCATACAACCAAACTTTGACACATAAACCTCTTTTTGCCTGAATGACCGCCAAACTATGCTTATTGTTAAATCGATATTTCTTAACTTCCTTACGGAAATTACATTTCCCGCTATTATGACCATCTTTATTACAAAAACCACAAACTAATTTTTTCTTGCGATTACATTTTTTTATCAAATGGTCCATGCTGCCACACCTAAAACATGTCTTGTGTCTTTCCTGCTCCGGTTTCTTTTTAAAGCAAAATTTTTCTAAATGACCATATTTGCCACAAAAACCACAAACAAATTTATTAACCTCCGAAACCGAGCAATCCTTAGCAAAATGCCCTACCTTATTACACTTAAAACAAGTCTTATCAATTTTTTCATTACCCGGCGTTTTAAAACAAACCGGTTTAAAATTGATTTTGCCTTTACACTTATCGAATTCACATTTAGCGTAAAAAATATTATCAACCTGGATAGCCCAAGTGTTGAGTTCCTCCACACTATTAGGTCTGCCAATAAATGCGCATTCGTGTCTGATGGCAGGATTTAGATTTTCCAAAATAATAGCTACAAAACGGTGATCATCTAACTGCAGACCAAATACATTAACGTGATTTCTAATATCCTGTATAAATTCTAAGGTGCTTTCATTTTCCCGTTGAAAACGGAAAATCAATTCCTTAATTAGATCGTCCTTCACCCTCTTAGGGCACAAATATTCCCACAAATTCTCTTTCACTACCGACCATCCAACAGACTTATTTATACCTGACGTAATCACGTCTCTAGCGATCCCGCTACATTTAGTCGAAATACACCTTAACAATTCTTGCTCATTTTGTAAACAACAATTAGTTTTCAAACTATCTACCCCCAAGCAAAACTTTATTAAATCTCTTGGCCCACCGGAGCATAAAGATGGCAACCTATCCAGTTCTTTAAAAAGCAATTTACTTTGCATAGCAGTATTCAATGAATTTACTTGGCTGATCTCCGAATTCTCCACATTTTCCTCAACAGGTTTTTTCCTCCCTTCTTTAATGTGGGTACTTAATTTCCTGCGTAAGGTATCAATGTCATCCTCCAGACCACTCTCTACTCCCGCTGCTTGCAAATTAGCGTAAACCTGTTCTTTGGGAAGTTTATAAATCCAAGAAACTGCCATTATTAAAAAAATCAAAAAAGTCAGCAAAATCGCAAAAGTCCAAAGTCTCTGCCAAGCAGAGTGGCGCAGGTTGTAACCCTTCTCCCTCCTTAATTGGAAGAGGGGTTGCGTCCCCGACTCACTCTGGGCGCGAAGGGAAAAAATAAATATTAAAACCAGGCATAAAAAGCTAAACAATATAAATTCCCCACACCACTGCCCAGGGGTCAGGCCAAAAAATTCAAAGGATATAATAGCAGAGTAACCATTAAACAAACAAGAGGCAAGACTTTGGACGTATGTTATTAAAAAATAGAAATTTGCAAAAATAATTTTTACTATACATAACCATACAAGCTTAGTTACAAAAGCTGACGTTAATAATGGCAGCATCTTATCCCCATTTGCGATACTAACAATAACCTTTAAAAAATCGTAAAAATATAAATACTGATAACAACAAGTATGAAAATATATAAGGGCGTGAGGCGTGGCCACTATAAAATATCAAAATTTACTGACTGCCCTAATACCAAAATTCAAACAAGACAATCAATACAAATATATAAAAAATCTACAAAAATAATACTGAAGTACAAACAAATTATTTAAATAAAGTTCTTAAACTCTCAATCAACGGTTTAGTCTTTCTTCAGATGTTCGTTGCTAAAGACTTGCCAAAAAAACAAAGTTAATATCCTAGGCGTACGCTGGCTTCCTGACCTTCCTCACCAACTCCAGAGTCTAATGCCACGCCGGGCCATAGGTACGAATTCACAAAGGCGTGAACGATGACCAAAAAAAAATTATCTTATTTTTTTTTTAAGGGAAATGTAGCAAAAACTCTTCACGTAACATAACTATGTTACCACCGAAGTTTTTATTATATACTTCAAACAAAGTCTTACTTCTTTATTAACTTGCCAATGATTTCATAAAAACGTAGAATGGCCGCACCAACCAACATCAGGCTGCGCATGTAGTCCAATACCGATCGCATACTTTTAATAATACTGCACAAGCTGATATATTAGCTAAATGCCAACTTTACGTATGCAAATTCCGATGACAAAGTCTCAAAAACAAATTGCAAAATGTTCGTTTCTTCCAAACTTATACTTTTATTGCAACTACAGGCAAACGGGCGACCTTTTTTAAAAAAATCCCACACTGGAACAACGTGTGAAAACAAATGGGCCTCTTCACCAAACTGGCTAATAAAAGTTCCGTCCAAATAAAATTTAGTATGGGAAAATACACAGTTCACTAGGTTTGCCAAAAACCACTGCAGCACCACGAGGGTAAAAATCAAAATTGCGGCCTCTCTTTACCTTGATAAGTTCAGTATCACAGGGCAATCCATTGCCCTGTCACCCAGCGTGGAGCCTCCATCCCAATACTCTTCGTGGCCCGTTGCCGTCCGGCACACCAGTCCGCGCCGTCACATGGCTCTGTCCTCGACGGTCGCTCGGCACACTCTCTCGCCGGCCCAGCTGATTTTTTCTTCCCGGCAAGCCGAATGTCTGACGTCATCAGCCAACCGCCGGGCGCTCACCAAGTGGTATTTACGTGAAACACAATCGATATTCTTAAACTCATAATCGATAGCTACCAAACGGCGTATAACTAATTAACAGAAACAAATATAATTAAAAAAATTTACAGATAAATTAACATTAATTAAAAAAGGCGTAAAAATACGTGAAATAAAAAACCATATAAAACTAGAGACCAGCAACAAAAATAAATTACAAGTAAAAATGTGGCCCTGCCGGCCACAACTGTACTACCCATATTTTGGTCTATATGTATACAATAAGCAATAAGCAGAACACTTAAATATACAGAAATTTTCTATAACGTTTACGTTTTGACGTTTATTTTTATCAGTGAGGGGCTGCTTAGTTCCAGGGAGGTCCGAGCCCCCTTGTTCCCCCCCTCCCCCCCACGGGAACAACGCCCATGATAAACAGTGTTCTTTGTTAAATTTAAGGTCATTGATTAATATTTCCTTCAACGAAGAGAATAGGCTCGACGCTTCTCACGGCCGCTGCGCGCGCGGTCTACCCACAAGGCGCTGCGAGCTAGTGCGCGCGATGGTGAACTGCGATGAAACCTTTGCAGGACTGCCAACCACCCCCGGCTCCACCACACACACACACACACACACACACACACACACACGCTCTCTCTCTGTCTGCCAAAGAAAAGTATATTAAATTCTTTCGACGCCTGTCAAAAGGCTAATAATTCATTTCCTCCGTGGCGGGGACGAGAAACAAGCGCGCCGGGCAAACATCTGATACTGCCGCGACGAGGGGGAAGGGGGTGGGGGGGATGAAAAGAAACTCGCGGGCCCCTCCTCTCCTCCATTGTGCCGGTCTGGCGTGTAGTTGCGCGAGCCGCCACCCGCCGCGCTCTTGTCGCCGGCACAAAGCGCGCTCGGGCCTAGCCGCACTCGTAACACATCCGAGCTCCCGGGGACAATATCAAACTGCGCGCCGCGCCATTCATGCCGGCCTGTCCTCCCGGGATAATTCCTGTAATCCTATTAAAAGAGCTGTGGCAGGACGTCTTGGAAGCCTTGCCCCTCCCCCCTCCCCCTCCACCCTTGAGGACGCCAGCCTTCGCTGACGCATAATGGGAACAAGCAGATCTAATACTTTGCTTGTGTGCGCTCGATAAACTGCGGGTTGTTCTTTCTGTGACGAGGAGCGAAGCCCGCACAAAAGAGACAGTCAAAGTATTAGCTTCTTTGCCACAGCAGCCTTGTGGGTTCAGGACGATAGAATTTCACGCACATACAAACTGTGCGCAGCCGTGCTGTTAGCGTCTCAAAGAAGTAAACAAATGCATTATGCTTCAGAGGCAGTTCTCACAATTATGCCACGCAGGTTACCTTTCAAGCCCAAGATGTGTTCAGACTCTTCTCCAGTGCTTCCGCTGTGTTCGGAACAAAATCCATTTTTCACTGTGTAATCTTTACCATATTAGTGAATCCCTACCACACAATTGTTCAGTATCATAATCCACCGCTGAAAACCTGCAAAATAGTTGAGCCTGTTACTGAGTCTTCTGTGGTGTTCCCGTTATCGTTATCAACTTTCAACGTAGCTATGTAGACAGCTACGTCAGTTAATATTGTCTGTGTCATGTTAACTATCTCATATTTAACAGTACTCTAAAGTAGTAAATTAATATCAATTTCCCAACTGGTCTTTGTAAAGCATTCATGATGTTTGTTTATGAGCACCGGAAATTACATGAAGTTGTCCACAAACACTGTTTAGAGGCCAACAGTGGTGGAAGGGTATATATCGTGGGCTTAGTGGAAAAAGTTGGTAAGTCCACTTTGTTGTGAAAATGAGTTAACTTCACAGATGAAGTTATAAGGGCAATATCTTCGCCAAGAAAACGTACGGAAGTCCAAATAATGAATGATTGTGGACGTTTTCTTCTAGCTTTATTTCGGCAAGTCCATTATAACGCTATTCTAGGCAAGCAAAACTTGCTAAGTGATCTAACAGTCTTTTTCCAGAAATTTGACTTACCGACATTTTCCACTAAGCCCACGATATGTGGATCAGTGTTACAACTTTTAAGAACTGTCAAATTTGAAACAATTTACATGAAACAGACTACTTATATAAACAGTGAAATCATTACTATCACCAGGGGCGCAACAACTAAATTTCCAAAGGGGGGGTGGCAATATACCAGTTTATAAAGAATCATCGATCCCCCCTATTGAAGTGGGGGGTCCGGGGGTCCTCCCCCGGGAAAATTTGTATTTCAAGGTGGAAAATGGTGCTATTTAAGCAGTTTTACTGTCTAAAAATTGATTACACAACACTTTATTTGCCCCCGTTTGCCCCCACTTCAAAGTTTCAGAGGGGGGGAAAAATACCCTTGCCCCCCCTGTTGTTGCGCCCCTGACTATCACTTATTTATTTCAGGATTAATAACATGAAATAGGAAAGATAGAAACAGCAAGACGCATTTTTGATTTCAACAACTATTAGGCAATAACAATTTTATATAGTTTGATTTTCAAAAATTGGCTTCTTTAAAGCATAGAAGAAATTACTGTAGTGAACAGTGATTGTCTGCTAAAAAAATAGTTTTCCCAGTGAAGTAGGGTAAGAGGGGCAAATAAGGCCCACTTACAAAATAATTGCTTGTGATTATTTTAATATTGGATATTTAAAAAAATTATTTTTATAAAAAACGTTCGCAGATTATATTTCTACATGAGGGTTGTACAAAATTGACTATAACATAGATAATGGAAATTATGTAAAAAGAAATGTAGATAAGTGTAACTGGGCCAAATTACCTGTAACAGCATATAATAAGGCCCGCATGTATAACATCAGAATGAAAACTTATAAAGTGCAGAAATATTTGTAAATAGTTATATTGGTTTGACAAACAAAATGTTAACATGAGGATAAAAATAATAAATCTGGAATACTCAAATAAAACTCATAGCGGACAAAATGTGTATCATTGTGCGCATTATTGAATTTAATCTGATCTTAACATCTAACTTGGGAGTAAAGGATACTGAACTTAAGAAAAAACCCTAAAAAATTAACCATCGACACCATAAGCTTAAACCATAATACAAACTGAGAAATAAAGACAACATGTAACACAGTTATGGTAAGTTAACAACACAAGCTAACATCAATAAATTCCATAAGTTACTCATTACAATCAAAACAAATGAAATCATCATCATCAATTGTGAGCCCAACACAGTCCTCGTGGACCCAAGTATTGCAGGAACGGCATGCTCGCATGTCTGCAATAAAATCTTCTTGGCAGACACCACACAGCCATTGCTCTTGGGCAGTCCCTTCATCAGCATCAGCATTTGAAGTGGACGGTTGAGCCATGGTTGTAGAATCATTTTGCTGCAACGATTGGGTGGAATGTTTTTCAAAAAGGTTTCTTTTCAATGTTAGAGCTTTGTAGTTGACAGCCTTTTTTCGTGGGACTTTGCTACGTTTAGGTTTTATGTTAGGTGTACCCATAAGTTCTTGAAATGGTGACTTGCTAAGCTTTTCCAATCTTTGAGAAAGAGGCATGTCATCGTCTGATGCATTTTGGTGTGATACAAGACTGGGCGCAAAAGCTTCATCAGGTATCGCAGAACTGTTAAATGGCCAAATGCCTGTTGCTTTAAAACCACTGGCAATGTTTGTTAGTGTCATACATTTACTCCAAACAGGAGTGAATACATGAGAAAAAGTCTCCTTAGTAAGCTTCCTATTTGGCTCCTCGGGATCTTCTTCCCAAAACAAAAGGAGCTGCTGGTCCCAGTAGTGTTCAAAAGACCGGAACACTGCCTTATCCAAAGGCTGAAGCTCGTGAGTCGTGTTGGACGGCAAGCAAAACAGAGTAATCTCATGTTCTTCAGATTTATCGACAATTGAAATGTCAAGGTGACATTTTGCTCCATCAAGAATGAGCAGTGTAGGGCCGGGAGGTTTGAATTTACTAAAATGTTCTAACCATTTAACAAACACTTGGGTTGTCATACTGCCTTTTCCTGTCATTTCCACAGCTGAGCCAGGCGGCAATCCATACCTAAAACTTTGTTTGTACCTTACACCCTTCAACAAAATCATTGGCGGTATCACTTGGCCTAAAGCACTCACACATGCTACAACAGTAACGTTTTCCGCATGTTCTTGAGCTACAAGATGCACTCGCTTTGCTCCTTTTTGTGCCAATACTGACTGTTGATGATGTAACGTAAGTCTAACCCCTTTCTCGTCCATGTTAAAAATGTTTTGCGGCTGACTTTTTAATTCCAGAGTATCAATAGTGTCGGCAAGCTTAGTGAAATAATCGCCAACAATCACACAATTCAGTTTCTGTGCTCTAGCTGGATTTAATGATTGAGCTTTTCTGTTTGCAAGACGTGGATGACGGCGCATGAATGAACGGTACCATTCCCTACCTGCTAGCTGCTCCTCTTTGTTGAATGGGTGTGGAATACCGTGCTTTTCAACAAATTTGTAAACACACCTGCGTAGAATTACCGGTGTGAGTGGGAATCCAATTTCACAGAAGCGTATTATTCTGTTCTCTAGGTCACATTCTTGATCAATTGTTAGAATGCATCGTTTCCCCAGCTTACGCTCAGATGACCCTGATTTTATGTGATTCCTCAGGGTTCTGCGTGGTATACCCAACTTATTTTCCACATACCTTTGTGATTTCCCCTGTGATAGTAACCTCAGAGCTTCTTGCATCGTAGATTGGTCCCACTTTGCTCTCAGTCCTCTGCATTTCTTGCCCATTGTTCAATAATCTGGAACAACAATTTTATTTTTGTTATATAAAACAATAAGTGTTGGTTATAAGTTATTTTCTATGCATGTTGTAGATAGAAAAATGTGTGGCCACTAACAAGAAACGAATTTCCTTGCGGCTAGTGATTAAGTATTTATTTGAAATTCATTTTTAAAATAAAAATCGAAGCATGGCAGCAGTAACTGTCATATTTTCTTTAAATTCTAGATTTTTAAATATTAAAATTAATATATCTGGACAGAGATTAACATGTTTTGTTGAAATTATATTTTATTAAAAAGATTTCTTTAAAATTTACACTAATCACATTCATTAAAACTTTACTTAACAATAGTCAAAAGTTATTTTAGAATTGAAATTCATGTACGTGAAGTGTAACATTTTTTAAAACCAATGGCAGGTAATAAGGCCCACCTCGAATAACACTGGGCTTTATTTCCTGTTAGCAGGTCATTTTTGTTTTATTCAACACAAAAAAGAGGAATAGTCTTAACCTAAATTTTAATGCATGATTGCATTGTTAATAAAGTACACTAATGCACTCTATCTTACCTTAACTTATTATTAATATTTTGATTAAAATGTAGAGCTTCTTTTCTGTAGAAATGTTATAAAATAAAGCAAACACTCACCTCCCGTTTCTTTGACGTGATGTATACTGAACACAACGAAGACTACGAAGTTGATGAGTTTGTCGTTAGATAGCACTACTAGTAGCTTCATGACGGCACTCTCAGCGTGCAAGATTTTTGGCGGGATATATTTTAAAAAACAACTGGGCCTTATTTCCTGGTGGGCCTTATAACCGCAACATACCTTAATTTGCGTTTGAAATGAATTAATTTTTGGAAATGACTTAAACTTAAGTTGCAGTCTTACACGGCAATTTTATTTATTTTTCGTCATTACTGTTATTTAATAACTATATTGTAAATTTTATCACGATAACTCCCTTACATTCGTTGTTTTGTCTGAAATATTTTCAACACATATTTACTGAGTGCACTTTACATAATGGCTGTAAAAAGTCCCGCAACGATTTTATTTTCAATTATGTTAAATTGCAAAAAAAAAATATATTTAAAAGGTATTAAATATAATTACTTTGATTAGTAGGTGAGATCAAAATATAATCCTTCAAAATGATATATTTTATCCATGTGTAATTCGTTATTTTGGTGAAAATTACTGTTCAATCGTCAGCATGGTTTAAAAGGCATTGAGTAGTATTTGATTGACTACTAGGTGAAATCAGACTACGATGTGGACGAGCACTAGACAGTACTGACTGGTTGGATCTGAGAGAGATGCTCACGTGGGCAGGGGAGAGGGCTCAGCTGGGAGCCCGGGCAACGAGCCTCGAGGCAGCTGCCAGGGGGATCACCGGCGAGGCCCGACGTCGAGAGCCGCGTTGCCAAGTGGCCGCCGCCGCCGCCGCGACATTGTGGTGCGCCTCCCCGACGCCTCAATGGCTGCTCCATTACCCAGTTGTTTGGCGCGCTGACTGACACATGTATTCAACCTCCTTCCCCCGCGCGCCAGGCTGCGGAGCACAATGCCTAACCCCCCCCCCCCCTCCCCGCCGCCATTGTCCGGCCTCGAGCGCAATAATAATTGTACCTGACAGCGAAAGACAAAGCCCTTGGAGAGCAGGAAGCGCGCTAGGAGTGGCGGAGGAGGGGGGGGGGGTGGGGGGCACGATGATCGCGGGAAGAGCGTCTCGGAGCGTCGACTGGTGTGTGATGGCGCGTCTCTCTCCGGCGTGTTGCCAGAGACCCAGCCACTCCGCCGAACACTCCGCAGTACACTTGAACTAGCTCACAATACATTCGGACAGATAACCTCACCTATATCACGTCACACCATCAAAGTTTATTTTTGGTCTGAGCCATCTCAAACTTTTCAATTTTTTTTTAAACATTGATTTTGAAATTAAATAATGCAGCACATTTCTGGAAGTAATTTTTGAACTTGTGTAAATTTAATCAACACAAAATTAAACAAATTTTCAGTTTTTTTTTTAAGTTATAGAAATTTAAACTCATTGTTACACATGAAATGTTTTCGCACACGACATTCATATATATTATTATTTTAGTTATTTTACTTTAGTTATCTCTTTAATCGCCAATGTGTTTTCTTCGCCATTTCTTAAGAATAGTTGTGACGGAAAAAAACAGATGTCAATTCCGTTTTCGCTAGGCACGATTTTCCTTTGGTCGATTGCATCCAACATTCAACCATATTTTAGAACACGTCCTACACACGAAACATTTGATTGAAACTCAAGTCATGCAACTTGTCAAACAAATATGGCTGTTTTGGTAACGACAAAACCTTCCAAATTCATTTGACAAAACATATCGGAAGGTGTTGGAAGTGAAAATTTGACCGCGTGACAGAGCCTTAACGCCACCCCTTCAATATTTTTATATAATTAATTTTCTGCAAAATACTATTTATTTTCGTGATGTTTTTCCGTTTTGATTTGTTTTAGTCACTACTTTTAATTATTTTCGCTCTTTTTACTGTTTTTTTTTAAACGTTTGTATTTTGATATATTGAGCTGTTTGGTTTCTCACAGAATCAGGGCGTTTTGGTTTTGCATACCATTAAAATCTCAGTAAGGCTATATATAATCTGCGCTGCAGACGAGTTAATGTGTAGGTTAAATACGGTAGCCGTACTATATAACAGTGGTATTGTTTCTAGCGTCGCGGGCGAAGCAGCTGGGAGCGGCGTGTGAGCTGCGGGCCGCGGCAAGAGTCCAAGTCGCAGCCCCGAGGCAGGCGACTGGCGTGTTCCTGCTTGACACACGGCCCTGAGCGCCGACTCGCAAGCTTCGCGGACATCACCTCAGAGACCGGTATTCCAACACACACACACAGGTGTTGAATGTGCTACACCTGCACCATAACCGTGTTCCTGTTGCACGACAGGGAATGGCCGGTTCCTTAATATTTTAGGGAACGCATTTCGGTGTCCTATCCGTGACCTAAGTTATCTGTTGCCCAAATTCCGCGCATGCGCAGAGCTCATTTTTTAGTTTAATTCGTCCAGGTGGCGGACCCGCGTCTGGAGCCATTAACTCGTTTTTTTTAATTTCGTGAATATCGGGGGATTTTCCAAGCGTGTTGGTGTGACAAATAAAACTTCATGGTAGCGAAACTATCCTGGAATACATATTGTACGTTTTAATGGTCATAACAAGAAATAATCTCAACTTAAAACGTACTTGAGAGAAAAAAAAAATTACAATAACACAATTTAATTCGTGCGACGGTGCTGCTATCTCTAGGATGTTTGCCTTAACAATTGTATCGCTCGTTGCGAAACTTCTGCTAGAATGCGTTAAAAAACCAGTTTGTAGCCTCGCGCAGGGCACGTTTATTAAAACGGTTGATGATTTGTTTCCTAACTGGGCTTTGGTTTGGACACTTTATGGAATACGGCTCGAGTTAGGTTACGGAGTATCCCAACAAGACAGTGCCTAATTCGCTACTTTACCCGAACGTCTTGGAACACCGCCTCTAAGGGTCTGGCGAGGCTTCCAGCCTGAAGGTTCCCGGACCCCGGCGGCAAGCCTGTGTGGCTAGCGCGTGCAGAAGTATGGTATACAACGCACATTAACGTTTGCGCCATATTTTCAAGAACTAACTGTGCGTAGTGTGCCTCTAGTCTGACCTTGAAGTACTGCACAATCACGATGTCCCCGTTTGGCCACGTTGAATGTGCTTGGGGACACTTTTAGATATGTTCTTTTTTTTTCAGTTGCCTGCGTTTTGAGGGAACTAATGTTACCTACTTCAGATAGAAGCTGTGGACTCGGAAATAAACGCATTTTTCTTTTTGTGCGCACTTCCCTTTTGCAGTCTTTGACTTATTATTAGCAACTACGCAGCAATGATGAGCCGTATAATTTTGCATAGGGAATTTTTTTTTCAATGTCTTTATGCAACGTACATTTTGAGACGTTTTTCTTAATGTCCCGTGCTCGAACCACAGACTAAAGTGTGTCACGAGGGCAGGAACTGCGCTGCGATTCCGATGCTTGCCCACAGTTGCAGACGGTATTTAAAGAAGCTCCCCTCCCCCTAAGAACCCCCCCTACAGCTCCGACGCACAATTAACTCGCGTTTCCACTGATTGGACCTCCAGTCGTCTCCCTTTTCAGCGCTCGTTATGATAAATGCGGGCGCGGTCGCGAGGGGGCGAAGAGAGGTAGAGAGAGACGCTACTCTCCTCTTGTGGGAACGCGGGTTACCGCGGGGCGAAGAGGGGGGTTGTCGGGGGAACAAGCATTCATGCTCGGTCTGAATGACGCGCACTCGAGGACGGGTCCGGCAGTTAGCGGACAGGGATACACCACCGCCACTTGAAAGATGCCCGCTATATCCTGCATCATCACGAACTGCTAACCTCTTTACCTTCTTCTGCCTCCTCCCCCGCCCCCACGGGCACTGGATATCATCCCCGACAACACTGATGGCTTCCCTCCCCCCCCCTTTCCAACCTCCTTCACGGTGTGCTTGTTGCGAAAACTTCCACAGTTGTAGTCCGGGCGTCTCGACCGCTGAGCGCACGAGTGGCGCAAGGGGAGGCCGTCTTCGCCCCGTCGTGCCGTGGTCGTCGACGACTTCCCCAAGGGAGCGCGTGGGACAGTCCAGGCTTCCAGCGGGAAACGGGGATAAATAAGTGGCTAACTTGTTAAAAATTGTTCACCTTAAATTTACGAAGAACTCTGGTTACAGTCCTCCTTCGTAAATTTACGTTACTTGATTAACTTTCTTAGAACATGAATCTTGTTGCACAACAAAACATTCAAAAACTGGTTAACACTACAGATAAACACACACTTTTCTTTCTTCCATGTGTGAGTTAACTATATTTACAACGAAACACAAAACACGGAATCCGGAATATGCCGTAGTTTCTATGAAAAATTCATTTGCCTGAAATTACGAGGTCTTCTTTTATTTAAAGTCAATTCTCCGTCGAAAGGTTCGTAAATCTACTGTGATTTCTAGCGATGTACCTATCACTAAGGGCAATTTTTTTCGTGAATCAATCTGAGTGCTCGTTATACTGTAATAAAGTATGTTTACGCCAACAGACACCCATCCCCACCAAGGCCCCCCCCCCCCCTTCAAGGGTTGTGATTGGCAGCCGTCTGCAAGGGACGCCATTACCACCTTTGACCAAGCCAATCAATACGAGTTTGCTTCAGCACAAAAGTACTGAGATTCGTGTGACGACTGTACACATGTACATACACACTCAACCAATCACGAAACCTACACGATGCTAAAATGTTTTTACACACACCTAGTTCTCGAAATCATTTCGCGAAAAATACATACATCGACGTATCAAATTGTACATGCACAATGCGGTTTTTTCCTTACTATTATATTATGTAAAGGCATTTTCAAGCAAACCACGTATGAACACCAATACAGAAACCACATTCTCGATGGCCCAGTAAAATGCGGAAATGCAGCTCGCACTGAACTTAGACAATGATAAAACAAACTGCACTATTACCGGCTTAAAAAAAGCTTCACTTAATAAAGAAAACTACGGTGTTTTGAGATATACCTCTATAAGCTTTAAAGTTTTTCGTTTTAAATATGTATGTCTGTAAATATGTAAAAAAAAAAAAAATGGCCCAGATTTCCTATTCCACAGTATTAAGGTTAGTTGAACCACCCAGTCCTAGATAAGTTCTTTAAATGATTCGTGCAATTGGGAATGTTGATTTAATACAATTTCTTGAACATACGCCATTGAAGTTTTTCACTGTTTGTCATGGAAAAAAATTCAAGAACGCAAATGAAAAATAATGAAATCATAAACCCACAGAGATCAGGCCTAAATCAGCCTGATGTCAAACAGATAAACCCAACGATAAACTAAACAGGTATAATGGACAACACAACGACGACAGCACAGACGAACACATTCAAGCTAACACCAGACAGCACAAGAATTCCGTGGAAGGAATTTAGTCATGAAAAAAAAAAACAGCACATGACGAACACAGTTGGCTAACAACGACGAGACAGTTTCAACAATAACGGTAAATGCAGGCAGAAAACATAACCTGGACAGTGCAGCAAATATTCAAACACAGGGATGAAGACAAACAGATATTACGAACACGACGACGACACAACCGTTGTCGAAACCTGCTGTGTTCAGGTACAAGTACCTACGCGGCTCCCTGGGCCTGGCGTGTTTGCCCAGGAGACCACTTGTAGACATCTCACATCTCGACCAAATATTGTAATGGGAACAATATGGGATGCTGGTAAGAAATACGCGAGACAATAGATTCCAGCGAACCTGGCGGAGTGGTGCATGCCTACGATTTAAGAGGCCACTCCAGTGTTTCAGGGGCACTACGCAACCCGCGTTAACCTCATAAGATTCAATGCTATTTTCATTTTGCTTATAACTAATTAACAAATATAGATTTCGAAATGATGCTTGCTTGATATGTAAGACAACAATGCTCTTATCAAAGCCCCTTTATTCAAAAACGTGCATAAGTTATGGTTCAAACCCAGACAATGTGCTTGTACATATTAGTAAAGATTAGTATAAAACCATAATTTATGCACGTTTTTGAAGAAAGGGGCTTTGATATGAGCATCGTTGTCTTACATATCAAGCAAGCATCATTTCGAAATCTATATTAGTTAATTAGTTATAAGCAAAATGAAAATAGCATTGAATCTTATGAGGTTAACGCGGGTTGCGTAGTGCCCCCGAAACACTGGAGTGGCCTCTTAAGTGCGCTGAAATTGGTTTACAGTAGTGGCATCTAGCGGCGTGGAGTGGAAACTAGCCAGCAAGCAATGCAGTAAAATGTTTCGCGCTTCGCTAATGCTGATTGGTCAGAGTTTCCATATTGTCCTATTGCGATATTTGTCTCGACAACTTACCTTTCCTGGCCAGATAATTTTTTTTTTCCCGGTGACTGTACCCTTGAGGGTACACCAGCACCAGGACAGTTCTTGCGGCATTTCTTGCCCAACTCTGCTGACACACAGATGAGTTGAAAAATCGGAGAAAAGACCGTCGGTCAAATCACTTTTCGTTTAAATGACTCTCGGTCTAGCGCCTTTCGTCCAACTGCCTGTTGCCAGAGTTATAATTTAAAAAAAAAAGACAAAAAATTCGGGTTTTCTGTCAAATGACTTTTCGGTTAATAATGGTTGTCAGAAAAATGACCGTCGGTTTTACTGCCTGTCAGTGAAACGATTTTCGATCTACTACCCCGCGGCCCGGTTGCTACATGTCACAGGCACACGGGGTTGAATCCAGCACCAAGAATGAGACCACGCACCGCGATGTCCAATCTCCGTCCAGTGTTGGGTTGAAGAGTGTCCAGGGGGGGGGGGGGGGAGGAGAGTCGAGGTCCGTCCCCCTCTGCCCCCTGCCCGGTGCAGCAGCAAGGGCTGCGGACCATACACTGTGAATGATTTTTTTAAAATGGGAATAGAAACATTCATATAAAATAAAACAGCAACTCGTAAATTTGTATATTTACATTGGAAAAAAAAACTGTATCACTGCAGTTATACTGTGTTCGGAAATTTACCTGGGCATTTAGGTATTTATGTTTTGTGTTGTCCCAGTACCTCCAATACATAGTAAAAAGTGATTTGAAAACCGTTTCCCGAACAGCTTTCCAGTACGTATCAAACGCGCACGTTAAAAACCACGTTACAAGAAAATAATTTTTAATTATTGAATATTAGATTTAAAAAACATATTTTGAAATGAAACATAAAATGCGCCGATTTACGTAAGAATTAACTCAGTATTAACTCGAAAAAACGTATTTCGTAATTGCAAAAAAAATAATCATAGCCACGTTGCTGTATAAAGTTACAATAAATAATATCTTTCTTGTAGTATTAAGAACTATTCTTGGAAAATGTTTTTTTTAAGTACATAATTTTTTTTATTCTGTGCAGCAGCAGTAAGTGCTACGGCGTCATGCGGCGAGGAGGCGGGTAGGACGCTCTTGCCCCGGGTGCTCTCGTGTGGGCCAGGGGGAAGAGGGGAGTGGTGACCCTTGTGGCCGCGCCAACCATCCGCGGCCACATTGTGGCGGCCCGGCGCGGTGGAAAACTGCCCGGGGCGGCGACACGACATGTCCTCTGGAGTGGCCGCCGCAATCACGAGTCCTGACAAGGTCCTCCCTCGCTGGCTCCTGGCTCCCCGCTCTGTCCGGTCGCGCACAACTTCACGCCCCACGTCCATCCGACGCTGACATTTATTATTATTATTATTATTGCAGCGGAACTTCTTTCAGACGCGTACGAGAGTAAAAATTTCAAGGTCCGAATTTTTAATGCAACATTTCTCGTGAAGCATTGTTGTGAAACGTTTAAGACGCGAAAAAGGACAGGTAATATGCAGGTACTCGTTTCTGATAATATTGTGTAAAATGGTATTCCAACGCTTTGAGTAGTTTACCAATAATTAACAGTTTAGGTAATGATTTGGTTACGTTAGGTAAGTGACATTTAAAATACTATAGATTTTTGTAAACACTCGGTTAGGTTAGGTTAGCTGCCATTAAAATATTGTAAACAACGTGTGAATGGTTGCTTATGTACGTTTCACATTTTAGCTACCATGAAGCTACAAATTAAAAATTAGTGTAAATATCGAGAAAATAAATTTAAAAATTCAACACATATTTTGACTTTAATGTTTTCATTTTTATCCTTTGAATGCTTTCCTTAAATACGATTTTTTTTTAAATTATCTTCTTTCTCTCTCTGCCGTTTTACCCGTTAATATATGTACTTGTGAGTCGAGGTTTTAATTGCCAAAGCAGTTTCACTTCTATCACGTGTACTGGGTTACACGCGCTCTTTCTTGTAAATGGAACAGAAATATTCATGTTAACTTACAGATATTTGTAAATTTGTACATTTACATGAAAACAACTGTATCACTAAAAATAGTGTTCGCAGTAATACTGGGTTCGGATTATTACCCGGGAATTCATGCTCCGTGTAATACCTGCAATTCCAATAGTTAAAGTTATTCGCAAATCATTCCCTGAATAGCTTTCCAGTATTAACTTAGCGCATAGTAAGCATAATGCAAAAATAATAAAGTAAAATTGTTTAATATATCCGATTATATTTTCCATAGTTTGAAATATATATATATATATATATATGTATATGCTTGAATGAAACATCAATTAAAATATTAAATTATGTGCCAATTTTCATAAGAACTACTCTTGAAAAACATATTTCATATATGCAAAAATAATCATAACCATGTGTTGTACAAAGTTACAATATATTTCTTGTAAGGTTAAAAAATTTTTCTTGGCAGCTGATTTTCAAGGAATCTTTTGCAAAGAACAGAAAATTTTTTTCTGTCCGCTTTATTTGCCATGTTGGTATAGCCTATTTTGTTTCTTTCTAATAACTATATACCTGTCAAGTTTGTGGTTTTTATTTTAAGATAGGCTCAATTTTACACAATGATACGTTTTTTCAAGGATTAATTGTCATTGGCTTTAACTCGAATTTATTGATTTTCACTCGTATGTCATTTCGTCGTCAATACACCCTCTTATTAATTATTTTCTGACATAACCGTGGAATCAGGAGTTATTAGTAGAGACCTGCACATTTCGCGTTATTTTAAAGTCACACTATGCACCATTATGTAAATGAATGGCTCTCATTTTTATTGGTTCATGGGTAGTTTTCCCTGCCCCAAAGGGCAATAAATAAGCAAGAAAATACCTAAATTACTTTTATCCAACCATATGCGATCCGTACAGAAGGAATAAAAAAATGTGGCAGCAGCGGAAGCAAGTAACACGTTGACTGGTTTGTTGTGAAGTACGTGCAATCTAGCCTGGTACCAGATAATTACGTGAATTTTGCAGATCTGCAGTGACAACAGATTTTTATAGAGAAGTATTTTTTAAACTTGGACCACAGATAGCAGTTAAGTTTGCAAACATGTCCCAGCTATGGAAAAACAGAGAATTTACTTTCAATGAGTGACCATATCGCAAATAGTCAGTGAAAAACTTTAAAAATGAATATTTACCTGTTTAAAAAATAGGCCAAAATTAAAATCAAAATTAAATTATAATGCTTCCTATGCAGTTGAAAATCTGTGGGAAATCCAATAAAGACGTGAAAAACCAAATAACCTAAGATGGCAAGTGAAACCGAGACTTAATTTCTTCCTTTGGCATGTTTCTTCACTAACCTTATACTTCATATAAAACTTAATGTTGGAGTGTTTGTGCAACACAATAATATATATCGGGAATTATTAAAAGCAGGCCCTGAAAAAAAATACATAGGTTTTTGGCCGTCACAAAATATTTGTTTGGATGTATTTTTTTTGTAGACTCAAAAATACTTTTGTGTTTACTTACAGCAAAATTTTTCTGTCACTAATGTACGTATATACCTGCAAAATTGGCGTTATTTACTTTTGTTAGGTTAGTCATTACGAACCTGTACATGATATGTTCGGTATCGTTGATACATTAACTGCTGTTTCATTTTACCTTAGGAAGCTCTTTTCTGATTACTCATACTTGGTCTTTTTTTGTAATTTAGCCTGTCTTCGAATTATAACGCGAAGTTTCTAGGTTTTTACTATTGCGCAACTTTGTGGACACTACAAAAGTATTTTGTCATCAAAATAATATCTTTTGTTGGGTGTGTATCGAAAAAATATTTTCGTGGTAGCCACAAAAAACAACTAATGTCGTTAAACTTAAAAAAAAAGGCAAGAGGACGTGAACTTCATTGTCACCTATATAAAAAAAAATTTTGCAAGCGGGACAGGAATATTCGTGTAAAATTACAGATATTTGTAGATTTGTACAATTGTTTCACTACAAAATATTGTTCGCAGTTAACTGGGTTCGGGTCCTTACCCGGGAATTATATGCTTTGTGTGGTCCCAGTTATTTTCAAAAAATTTACCCTGAAAAGCTTTCCAGTATTAAAAGCGCACATAATAAGCATGATACAACAAAATGAAATCAAAATTTTGAATTTTCGATCATATATTCCACGGGCTTAAAAACAATTATGCTTGAATGAACGTCAATGAAAATATAAAATTGATGCTTAATTTTTTGTAAGGATTACCATAGCAATGTGTTGTGCCAATAACAGTACCTATATTTGGTAGAAGTATGGAAAAATTTTCTCTGTGTGACCGAGCAAGATTCCCGCCCACAAGGTGACACGTGGATCGTCGAGGGAAAGGGTTTCCTCCCCCCCCCCCCCCAACGAGGGGACACACAATCTCCATCTCCGGGGGAGTCTCACGAGGAGGGGCTCTCATACACAGACCTCCCTCGCCCGGGCCTGCGCCCCCCTGTCACGCCCCGGTGCTTCGAGGGGGAACGAGACTGGAAGTCAGCCCCCGAGGAGGAAGACGGGACTTCGATCTGCGAGGCGGGGGCGCGGCGTCGCGTCGTCTCGAGTGGACGCCTGCCTGCCTGCCGTCCCGGGGGCGAGCCCCCACCCGGGTCCTCAGTCCGCTGTTCCCAACTCCCCACACCGCTGGCAGATGTACAACCTCGATGTGCAAACAGGGCCGCAACTAGGGGGGGGGGGGGGGGCAAGCGGGGCATACGCCCCGGGCGCAAAGCTGTGGGGGCGCCGAAATCGTTTGCATTGTAATTCCTACTACAACTGGTAACTGGAAAAAAGTTTTTGCATGGAAGTTACAGTAGCACAGAAACTGTTACATGTAGGTATGGAAAATGCTTAAATAGCACCATTTTTCCGTGGGAGGGCCCCTGTACCCCCCGCTTTATTGGTGTGGTATGTGCAAAAAAAGAAGGGGGGGGGGGGGCGCATGAATCCATTCATGCCCCGGGTGCCAGAGACTCTAGTTGCGGCCCTGTGTGCAAATATCCAGGGATCTCGGTGAACTTACGCTGCGATCACAACAGCTAGACGGCGCGCTACGAACACACAACAAGGCGACAGAATCTTTCCTCCCTGTTACGCACCAAAACATACGACAGCCAGCCATCAATTCGAGCCTTTTTTTTTAAATGTTATTCTTCTTTAAAGCGTGTTTTGAAGGAAAAAAATTATGAGAATGAATTTTTAAGATACGCGCGCAAAATGCAAATAAATTTTCACAGGATGAAAAAAGTCTAAATACAAATAAAAATTTATATATATGCTTTTAAAACTTATACTTTAGGGATTGAAATTGAATTATTGTCCATGTCATTAAAAGCATTTAGATATTTATTGTAAATATTGGTTATATGAATTGTATTTATAAAATTTTTCATGTGTATTTCTATAAGTAAGGTTATGTTATTGTATGTATAATTTATTTTACATTATAAATTATTATTTAATAAATAATTTTAAAAATTAGATTAAACATTCAGCATATTTAATGTTTATTACAATTGAAATGTATCTACATTATTTTACTAAGCAGGAGCAAGTGCTTACTCTCTTATTAAAAAAAAAGCACTCTTTCTATGTTGTATGATCTAATAAGTATAAAATAATCTTTAAATTAAAGTAATTTGGTCAATAGTGACAGAATGAACTACAGCTCTGTATAACTGTATTTTTAAAATTAATCTTAAAAAGAGAATAAGCAATAAAAACAATTAATTTTAATACAAAAAACGTTGGGTGCTTGATATTAGTTGGCTTAATTTTTTCTATCACGAATGTCTATTCATTAGGATAAAGTCGTTATGGAAATGAAAGAAGACAGTGCACAATTATACAATTAATGGTTATTCTTTAGGACAGAGTCGCTATGGAAATCAAAGAAGAGAGCATCCCACGCTTTTATTTCATTAGAATTAATTGTTTTATTTATTACTTGATTCTTATTTTAAGCTTATAAAATATTTCTGTCGCTTTTGAAAAAATACTTAAATTTAAAAATTATTTTATACTTTTTAGATATTTAAAAAAAAATGTTTTTTAAAATATAATTTTACTTTTTACATTTTAGTTCATATTGAACTACATTTTTTTATGAATTCCTCAAAATACACCACAAGATAAATTTTCCCAGTCCCGAAAATTTCGGGGGCAATTGACCCCGACCCCCGAAGGGGTCTGATAGAGCCCGAAGACCTATTCGAAGAAAAGTGTGGGTTCATCCGTTGTTACAAAATCGAGAAAACGGGCGCTTTCTCACTACTATAAACCACAACTTAGCTACGAGAACAAATTCTTCAATTATGTCCGTATGTCACGATCATCCTTCGAAGAGATTCACGCAGTGATCCAACGACAGATGGAACGACATCCGTTACGACCTCGGTGTTCTCAACTGGGCGACTGGTGTGAAGGACGAATGTCGAGTAGTGTCTCTTGTGTTGAGTTCCCAAATCATTTGATACAACGATACACTCCTTGGC
Organism: Bacillus rossius redtenbacheri; assembly: GCF_032445375.1. NCBI lineage: Eukaryota > Metazoa > Arthropoda > Insecta > Phasmatodea > Bacillidae > Bacillus > Bacillus rossius. The sequence continues at coordinate 41,284,565 of NC_086332.1, forward strand.
ACCCGTCCGTTCAAATATCGGGTTGCAGTTATAACTTAGAAACACACAACTTAGAAGCACACAAGACAGAATTTTATAAGCAATGCCTGTTCTTTGTTGTGTATTTCTAAGTTATGACATTTCCAATTTATGTGGTTCGGTGCGTGTTTCTAAGCTATGTGTTTCTATGTTATGACAGTTGTAAGTTATGTGTTTCTAGCTATGAAAGTCCTAACTTGTGATTTTCTACGTTACGATGTTTCGAAGTTGTGTGGTTCGGCGTTGTGTGTTTCTAAGTCATGACAGATATAAATTGCGCGTTTCTAATATATGATAGTTCTAAGTCGTATGTTTCTTAGTTATCTATTTCGGCGTTGATGGTTCCAAGTTACGAAGTTTCAAAGTTGTGTGTTTCTGCGTCGTGTGTTGATCGATCTAACTTATCTGACAGTCATAAGTTACGTTGATTTTTTTTTTTTTTTTTTTTTTTTTTTCGAGAATTCTAAATTATGACTGTTCTAAGTCGCGTGTTTCCAAAGTCACGCGCGGATCCCAGTGGAATGAACTAGTCGCCTGGTCTGGACGGTGTCGGCGCCGGCACCGTGACAAGTCTCCCAGCCAACCAGCCGAGGAGGATGTACGTGAGTGCGAGTGTGGCCAGTCCTGCTGGCTCAAGGACACGAGTCGCGCGAGTATCGACCTGCGACAAGGAGGCGGCCGGCGTCTCGGGGTGACGTCACCGAGACCTTCCCTCCCGGAACATAAAAATGTGTCGTTGACGGTCCACTCGACGCGGGTGATGTATGGTGCGCAGCCACTAAGCTACCTCCCTCCCACCCTAGAGAAACCCTGCACCGAACCCTTCCTCTCTCCGCGAGCCTCATTATCTCCGTTATAGTTCTTAAACGGCGCGCCCTCTCAATATACGCATTCCGCCTCTCCTTTTTTTTTTGTTTAGAATTTCAATAAACTATAATGACGCGCGAAAACTCTCTTTCCGTCCGCGTCTTTCTTTTTATTCACTGGCTGGTCCGCCTTCACTCTCCCTCCGCTACCGTCACCACCACCACCCCCAATCCTCTCCACCCTCCATCCCCCCCCTCCGGGTCTCGGTAGCGAAATGTCTTTCACATCAACCCCTTTCAGACGCCTGCTCGCGCCCCCTCCGCAGACCGCTCGAGCTGATATCGAATTCTTGGTCTCTCCCGCACCGCAGATACAAGATACACCCCTCCTCGCCCGCCCCCCGGAGATACAGTCCGCAGATACTGGAGAAGGTTCCCCGCCGCGAGCGGGCAGCCGGGTCGCGCTGCAGAGCCGCTGTAGACTACTGCTTGTTCCTGGTCTACTTGGAAACGGCTGCACCGATAGCAACGCTCCTTTCACTACTTCGAAACCACATTATTCCAAACAAACATAGAACATAAGTAAAAAAACAAAACAAAATGTGTGTGTACTTAGCTATGTAAGCGTGTTAGAAGTTATACTTCTTTTTGATTTAAGACACTGAACTGTTTAGAAATTTATTGTAGGCCTATAACAAAAATTAATTAAATACTAAGTGTTCAATATTAATAAAATTAATTATTTAATTCAGTAAAATTATTGAACATAATATTAATTAACAATGGAAATCAATAATTGATATGCTGAATGTTTATATCTATTAATTAATTCATTTTAAATATTTATTAAATAATAAATTTATATTTTATATTATTGATGAAAATAAATTATACATACGGGAACATAAATTCACTTATATAAATAAACTTGAAAAAGTGTATAAACCCGATTTCCATCACTAATATTCACAATAATTAAATATTTTTAATGATCTGGACCAGTATTAAATATCACTTAAACACTTATATGATTTAAAAGCACATATATAATTTTGATTTTTATGTAGCCCTTTTTTGTATGTATCATTTTTCTCATCCTGTGAAACTTTCGTTGCATTGTGCGCGCGCATCTTAACAATTTACTCTCTTTTTTTCATAACGTGTCTAAAGAAGTATAACTTCAAAAAATAATAATTTTTAAGATATAAAATATATATAACTAAAAAAAATGCGACTGCTTTCTTAGCTATCTGTCATTATATGGCGATAATACCTACTGCAGATATTAGTCTATTTTCATAGCAATATGGATATTCACATGGCCGTCGAGAGAAATTAAAGGCCTGGGGAAAATAATTGCATTGGGCCCCTTGAGCATTATTAATTAAGAACTTTCTAAAATCCACAATTAAAAAAATTAAAAACTCGAAAACATTACCGTGACTGTAAATGTAATCTGCGCGCATTTCATAAAATGTAACTTTTCCTGTTATTAAAAATCTCAAAACTCAACCGGGTCAACTTATATATACGCATACCTACTAAAACATTTTTAGTTTACCTGCTTACCATATTTTACAATACAGAGTTTTAAAACTGTGAAACACACTTAAAATTAACCTAATATTTAACAGCTTGTTAAAAGAGTATCAAAACCTAGCTTTCCCTTGAGGGGGGGGGGGAGAGGAGGTTGAATGAAAATGCCAAAAGGGATTCAAACAGTGACACAAACAGTGACACAGTTTTTCACGTAAAGAATTTGTTGATACTTAAAGGGGCAGTGGGGGAAAAAAATGCAAAAAAAAAATCCTCAAAATGTCATTTGTTACCTCAAGGGCAGGACCCTAGTAGAATTACACATCAAGCTGCATCCGACATAAATAGAATTCCGCACACAATGTGACCCAGACGAGGACGGTATTGCGGTTGGAAAGGGAAGGGGGAAGTATCGGTGGTTTGAAAGCGAACCATCCCACCTGGCCTAATTATGTGAATGGCCGGGGACCCAGTTCTCGAGAGCAGCTCCGCCCCTCTGGCGACCTGGCGACCGATACATGTCTACCCTCTCCCCTCCTGGAGGAATAAAGATGACATAGTGTTCTGCTGTCAGTTACAAAACACCTGCCCTCGCCGTTCTTCATTAGGTACTTTTTTTAAATCTCAATTGTAAACCGCGGAATCTTCAAGTAGCTACTTAATACGAATCCTGGCGTGTCGTCGTTTTATTTTAAATTACAAAATGTTTTATAATCACCAGTGAAATAAAAGCTGTCATTCTCTTTCTGTCTCAAATTAAAACTCGAACGACATTAACAACAACAAAAAATAAGATTTTGCGCAAAACTATTTTAATGCAGGTCGGAAACATTTGTAAAAGAAAAACAAACACGAATCTATGATATATATATAAAAATATTGTGCTTACTAAACAAATTTAAATTGTATAAAATGTTTTTATATGCTACTGTTCTTTTTTCACGAGGCTTATTTCCTTGATGTTTAATGTGCGCTATTTCGTTTCTACTCATTGTTTGTATAGTGCTGATGGACAATGAAACAATCAATAGCAGTCTTCAATGCGCTGTATTATGTTGTCTTTGCATTTTATAACGACTGACTGGAGGCTTGGCCTCCCACGACATATTATTTTTTTCTTTCTTCTCGTAATTACTATATCATTTAAGGGATATTTCTGACAACAAACATTTCCTTGTCGTGTCGATCACGTGATTTTTATGAAATTGCTATAAACAAAAACCTATCATACTAATGACTAGAGACCTGTAAAATTCGCGATTTAAAATCCCTGTAGGATAGACTCCATGATCCTCTATGCACTCGTGTAAATTACATCTGCTGATTGATTACCGACTCGTAACACCTGTTGACTAGAATGATCGTGATTCGCTAATTCTTCTGTTAAAGATTTTTCATTGACCCAGAGTCCTTCAGATAAACTGTGGCCCAATATTGAAGCAAAATAATGTCAAAAGTATTTGGACTCTATCCTATCGCAAAATGAATCTGCGAATTTTACAGGTCTCTACTAATGACTATTATTAGTTTAAGAGTCTGATTTGAATCCTCCGTCTATTTGCGCAGAGACTGCCACGACTTTACTAGGGCGCACTAGGCGGGATGATTCTGTACTAGTGGTTTCAAGTTGCCTTCCGAAATATGCGTCTGTAAATGATTAAAATAAACTCTTGGAAGGGAATTGATGCACACGTTTTGATTTTAACAAGTGTTCAATACATGGAAATACATTTCCTTGCTTAAAGTGACGCGTCCAGGATTTGAATATGACGTGAGTTTGAAGGGTATCACGGCAATTACGTTAGTTGTTTGTTGTTGGTTATTGTTGGTCCGAATAGTTAAAGGTGAATATAACATTTTGCTGCGCACGAATAATGATAAAACTGTAATATTCAGTACCGCAGTTTTCGTACATGAAAATCTTTGTAAAAACACCTGTTCTAAGCCATCGCTTCCATCATAAAAAAATAAATGAGCGAGACCGCATAACTTTCGTTCCGACATTCGTTGTTTTTGTAACTTGTATTTTCGTGAAACAGATACAACTGAGGTATCTTGAGAAGTCTCTGCAAACGGCAGGTGGATATCTTATGACTAGCGGTATTTTGAGGGGGGGGGGGGGGGGGTTGCTAACCTAAAGACGCCAATTTGGTTTTAATGGTTTTTAGGTTATAAAATTTTAATTTTCAAAAATTATCTTTGTTAATACATATTATATACTTTTATGAAAGGCATGATGCTAGACTATCAGCTAAGCTAAGAGAGTTTAGTTAGTAGTTGGTTTTTTAGTAATTTGTAAATGACTACAGCTGTAATAATACTGCCATAAGGCACTGTGCTTTGGTTCTTCGAAAATAAAATTTTAATATGAGCGCTTTGTTTAACGAAGGTCAATTTTCAATATTAAAATACTGTTGTGGTATAAAAACTGCGGAAACCTTTATGGGGCTTTTCAGTTTCCATCCTCCCCCCCCCCCCCCCCCCTCCCTCCTAATCATTGATCGGCAACAGGAGCCAAAAAGTTTGAGTTTTACTCTGTCTAGATGTACGAAGTAATGTAACAAATATTAGTACTCGCATTCACGAAAATTCACATACGTATTTTTTTTTACATTCGTCGAATTCATGCGAATATTTTGCGTATATGAATATCAGAAATAATTATTTTAATGTGAAAATAATATTAAACAAAAAAATATTAATTTCTTAGCACATTAAAAAAATTTGTTCTTACTCCTTAAAAAAAACACATTTTTTTTCACTGAGGTAAACTTGCAATCAGCCTTTACTTAAACATTAAGTAATAGGTAATAAAGCATTGCACCTAGTGTTATAAATAATCTCTTTTAATTAGAAAAAAAATATTTCATTTAGACTACCAATAACAAATTCTTCTCTTAAACTGTTATCAGTCTTTACTTACATATTATTTTGAATGTTAGTGTTTATAATAATTAACTTCTTTAAGAAACTAAAATATATTAATTTAAACAAACTAAAACTTGCATCTAGCTCGTTCAGCGTCGGAAAGTGTAAAACAACTCCATATTTCACTAGAATTTGATTTGCTCATCTTAAAAACCATTAATCACACTCCGACCTCAAAATTCACTTGTTCCTTTTTTTCGATTTGTCGTTAAATAAACACAAAAATGACCAGCTTATTTCGGATCAGTTCGGTGATCCTCGAAATGATATGCAAACGGTGATAAATGAGTGGTGGCTTCACCGGTAGTACTGGCGGGTGACGCTAGGGCGAGTTTCAGTCACGTCAACAATTCGTACCAACCCAGGATTTGAAAACTGAATATTCGCATTTTCATTTTTACTCGTTACATCACTATTACGAAGGACGCCAGCTAAGGACGAAGGGGTAAACAATAAGGGTTAAATTTAGTGCTACGTGTAGTCACCTTCAATTGAGCTACAAAACATATCCAGAAATGTTGCTTCGAATCATTGCAAATTGTTGGATGAAACATATCTCAGATATCGGGGATAAGCAGTAGGTAGGAAGGGGAACAGCACAATAGCTGTGCGCGCGCCCCTCCAAGTGCTCCACCTTCATCGGCCGCGACTGTGCGGCGGACGAATTAAAACCTCCCCCGAGGGAAACGGGTTGGCGAGGCGGGGGAGGTTATAGGCGGCCGGGGGTGGCGCAGACACTTTTATATTTGGTTACGACAGTTCGCACTTCTTGATCGCGCATGGCACATCAGCCGCAGTGGTTATGCGGTTATTATACTGCAGCTACCCCCACAGCCCTATTTCCACCCCCCCCCCTTCCGAACCCCGCGGATCCCAGCGAGACACCCCCTGAGGGCGTCTACACCCTCCCCGGGGCTCGTGCAAGCAAGAGGTGACACCTCTCTTCCCTTCTGCGTGCCTGATACCTCCCAGATCACAGCCACACTCCGGGATCAGACTTTTTTCAACCAAGTCAGACAAATAGTTCGTCGTATTTCAGACAACTTAATCTTCGTTGGATCCGCATTTAGATTTCCAAGTTCTTCACTGCTGAAAACGTTCACCTTAAATTTACTAAGAACGCTGGTTCAAAATTTATCCACGGATGTTTTGAAATTTACGGTTGGTTGTTTATCTTCGTAAATTTACGGGTGCCGATACATGAATAATTATGTTATATTGATAAGTGACAAAACCTTCAAAAACTAGTTAATTCTAAAGAAAGAAAAGTAGTCTTCCGTTCAGGCGCGTTTATCCTGTTTACAACGGAACACAGAACAAGGAAGTTGAACAAGCCGTAGTTGCTACGAAGATCCAGTTATATGGGAACTATTTGAAGTCTTCGATTATTAGAGTCAAGTTTTTCGTACGCCAATTTACTATCCACTGTAAGTACCAAAAGTAAGTGTTTCGTTGAAAATACGGTAAAAATTCGCGTGGAAGGTAGTAGATTGTATTTTCTGTGGGTTTGACAAAATTTTGAATGTTATTTAATATACCGTAACGATTCTTGTGAGTTTATGTTAAATTCAAGCAAACTCAGTACTCGTAAATCTACGAACATATCCGAAAATTTACGAATATCTCTGAATAATTTTTAACCAGCGTTTATTCATGAAAATTGTTAATAGTGTGTATCTCCCTTGAGGGTACATTCTCGTTAATTCGAACACTTTCTAAACTATCACTTGAAAAATTATATGATTGAAATATATTTTATTTATTTTTTGCTGATATATACACCAGTAACGTTTTCATCGAGTTAAGCGAATTATTCACATCTTAGCGCTGTAATTTTAATTTTCTAATCAATTTGATCAGTTTCCATTTAATTTACAAAAACTAGAATAAGAAAAGATGGAAGAAATAGATGCCCCTGCTATGACTCACGATGCCTCATGTGTTCGTCACTTTGGCCACGCCAAAGTAATTTGCCGGAGGCGGTGGAAAGATTCACAATCATCTATCTGGTGGGAAATAACAACTTAATCTTGGCTCATACTCTGCTAGAAATTGCATTCAATTACGGACTTTTCGACGATGAATGGATTTACTTCAGATAAACCCAAGAATTATTTGTGAATTTAAATAACTGAACCTTCGTAGAAACCAGGTCCGACTCGTCGTCCGAGTGGTCTCTCGTTCACAAGCAGGTGAAATAATGATTTCATTTTTCTGCCGTAGAATCAGCAAAGTTTTTAATGTTCTGTTAATAAAGCCTGTACCAATATTCTCCTTGTAGATTCATGTTCCAAGTAAGTGAACTCAGTACCTATAGCCTATGTTAATTATTTTAATCAGTGACCTATAAAACGTGAGTAATGCCAATGTATATTATATATTTATAAAAAAAAAATACATATAGCTGATTCTGTACGCACATGAAAATTTCTGTCTAGGTCTGATTAAAAAAAAAACCTACTTTTATCCACTTTCCAACCGTTATTTGAAAGAATGATAATTTAAATTTAGTGTCTGAGTGTATTTGTAACGTGAATTTGCTCGTTACCTAGGTTTAATGTTACACCTAAAATTTTTGAAGAAACATACTGTACCTACTAATACTCAAATTGAAAAATATAATTTAACATTTATAAATCAAATTCGCATTGGGGAATTTTAAGTTCTTACTTTGACACAACTCAGCAAATAAAATAGAAAAGTATAATTTTTAATTTTTTCTAAATTAATTGAACTTTAATTTTTATGTGGATATTTATTTCAGGCATCATGCAGTAGAATCGCGACCTTTGGTAGCGTATAAAACTGTATTAACATCAACGTTTTGCTGTTGTAAACCAAGAAATCGCAATCCTGCTTGTTTGAAATGTTGAGTGGTAGCGGAATTTGGTAATAGAAACTGTGAGTTGCCATTTTGTAGGTAAAATTTCGGGAATGAAATGTAAATGTGTATAGAATTACCCTTTAAATGAATTTTATCAATATGGACAGTATTTAATAAAATTTGCCGGGGGATTTTTCACTTTTATTGGAGTGATTTCATTTGAAAGTAAATATTTTATTTCATATTTTATATGCGTCCATAAAAGTAGTGGAAAACACTTATTTCAAATATAGGTATTATTTTAAAGATCACATAAGACTAAAATATTTATACGTGCGTTAATTTTTAATACTGTACAAAGGCTTCCCTAATCAAATACCAGAACTAAGCACGTGTTAATGGCAAGCCAAACTACAGTTAACTGGTGGAATAACAACGTTAGAGTGTTAATAGGACTGCAGGTCGTCGCTCTACCCTCTGGATGTGGGGTAGAGCGCCTGCCTTGTGACTTGTAGCACCCGGGTTCGCGGCTCGGCTCCTCCAAAGCCGTATGCCTCAGGCAAATGGTGGCATTTGTCTGATGGAATACAATCCTTTGCAACAAGTCAGGCTACCAAAGAAACAAAAACCTTCCAGGGTGGCTTCCAAATGGGGAGCCCGTTTCTTTTCCAGGGCTCCCCATGTGGGGGTCATACGGGGGTTTCTCCGGGGTCGAGGAGTTTTGCAAAAAATATTTTTTTTAGTTTTGTATAAGATAATTATAGTATTATGATCCCACCAGTTTATAAATAAATCTAAATCAAACAAAATTAAGTACATAAAATACGTAAAAAGAATTTGCTTTTATGCATAACATTTAGTGAGTTGGTCACACGTGCAGATGTTATTAGAATGGATTTAATACCTTTTATGGAATTTTGCAGTATACTTCGTTAGGTGACATTTAACATGCTCGTTTCAATTGTACTCACACGCTTTTGTGAACATTGGTGAGCCAATATTGTAAAAGGATTACTTACAATAACTTTTTAACAATATATTATTATTACTTTTATTGCAAGACTGCACAATAATTAGGTAAATTTTCTAATATGCCGGGATTATTTTTTAACCAGCGTTCTTCGTAAATTATTTAGGTGGATATTTTTTAGAATGCATTTAAACGTGTTCATTTCTTAGAGTACAAAATATTATTGAAACAACCCCGTCAAATTAGTTGATAATTGGAAGTGGATACAGATTTAATATTAAACATGATTTCGCGTGAAAATGCTGACCACTGAAATATATTTGATTTTGTTTTACGTAACAGCACGAGGGAATTCGGCGCCATAGTGGCGTGTATATATGTGTAGTTATGACAGTTTCACAGTTCATGCATGCAGAGATCAGAGCAATTATTTAACACAAAGAAGCCCCGGGTTTAATTCCTGAAAGGCTTACTTAAACCAATATTTTAGAATATAGAAAGTAAAAATGAACATTATTATATTTTACTTTAATAAATAAAAATATACATATGTACTTATACATGATCAAAAAATAACGTACTTTTATACATTCACTTGAGCAACCCACCCCGACTTCGCATGCATGAAATATACTAATTTGGCGTCATTTAGATTTATTAAGTAAGTACTTATAAGTTTCAAGTTCTCGTAATTGTCCGGCGTATTCGAAATTATAAACATACTAATACGTACTGCCCATAACTACAGAATTTCTTTGTAAAAAACTTTTAACGCTTTTTTCTCATGAGACTACACAGTTTTTGTTCTTAGAAGTCACATGAAAAAGGGCTACATACAGTTGTCCATGCGATAAGCACTCAGAGCTCAAATCTATTCCTGTAAACTTTGCGCTTTATTTATTGTACATTAATTTGATGCATCAGACATATATAAGTCAGCGTAAGCCACGAAAGCGCCTTAAAATCGTCATTTTAACACTTTATTTCAAAATAACGAGACTTCTTTAAGTATGTTAATTTAATATGAATGCATTATGCACAAAAACCTTCCGAAAGAAATTCTCTTAATGATGGTAAAACCGCATAAAATTCCATTGTGTAGTTTAGAAGAAGTAAGTGAACAAAGTTTAGGATAGCGACCTTGTTAATTAGAGATTGTACCAGCGCATTAACGTTATTTAAATTTTATTTGGGGAAAATTACTTTTCGTATATAAAATAATTATGTAGGCCTATGAATTAATTTACCGGAAGTTAAATGCCATCTCAAAAATGTCAGAACTACTGTACACATTTATTATTCGATCAAGACTAATTTTCGATCTTTAGCGATTTTAGATCTTTTCGCGTTCAAAATTAGCATTATTATTTTAATACTGTATAGAAGTAATACCACTAAACGCTCGACTGGTATTTTCATCTTTTCAGGTGGTCCTAATAGGTTGCCACGCTCCGAGGAAAAATAAGCCAACAAGAATACACTTAAATTAATGTTATCCAATCATATGCAATTCAAATGGGTATGCATATTTCGCGAAAATATTCCAAGACCTGCTGAAACTTAAAACACTGTAGCATCGTCTGTGTTTCGTGATTGGGTGAGTTTCTTTCATGTGCATTTCGATTGTTCCAACACCAGTCACAGTAATACAGTGCGAGCAATCGCCTCCTGAGTGGCTCGGTCAAACAAAGTAAAAACTACTCTCGCAAACGGCCGCCAATCACAAGGAAGAACCCGCTGGTACGGGTACATTTTGTTGCAGTCTAATAGGCGTTCAGATTTTTTTCCCTGAAATATGCCTGCCCCTAGCAATTCAGACAGAAGAGAGAAAAAAGACACTAACTGGTTTGTGTACAAGTGCGTGCAGTCTCGCATGGTATCGGGAATTTTAGAGGCCTCCAGTTACCATGGATTTAGAGACCGGAAAAATTTTCGGTTTAATTTTCAGCTGCTTCAGTGATTAGATCCACAGTTTACTCAAGGACTCTGAGCCAACGTGTACCACTCAACGAAAGATGTGTCGAATAACTAACATCAAGTTAACAGGTGTCACGAGTCAGTAGTGTAATTTTCTCTAATACATAGGAACATAGATAGAGACCTGCAAAATTCGCGGATTCATAACTCTAGGATAGACTCCACAGTCCTTTAAATACTCGCGGAAATTACACCTGTTCATTGGCTACTGACGCGTGAGACGTCTCAACTAGGCTGTCCGTAATTAGGCACTTTCTTGGTTTGGTGTTTCCCATTGGCTCACAGTTCCCCGGATAAGATGTGGACCAATCGCAGAAGCGGTACGAAGGTATAGTTGTTTTGATGCTAGCCTATCGCGAAATGAATCCGCGAATTTTGCATGTCTCTATACATAAGAGTATCGTTGAGTCTGTCATGGAGGTCATTGAAACCGCGGATTTTTCCGGTCGCTAATCATGGATAATCCGATAGGTATTCCCGGCCGACACAGACATTACTGCGAAAAGTGTTTTTCAAATTGTATCGTTGAAAACGCTATTGTCGGGGAGAGCTGTGCTCGTCTGCAATCCACGAGTGGGAACGCGCTGGCCGGCCGCCTCTTGTGTTCCTCCGGGGAACAATGGGGCGCACCGTATTTCACGCCCGCCCCCGCACATGTCGACACGCGTGCACGGGGCTGCGCGGGGAGAGGTTATTGTAGACTCCGCCTGGATCCCCCCTTCCGAACAGCCCGGGGCAGGCGAACGCGGTAAACAATGTCGGCCCGCCGCACCAAGCATTATTCGCGACGTCGTAAATCACGCCGACCCCAATTCACGCGCGCCGAAACGATAGTTTTTGCAATACAAGTTACGTGGCCGGAAAGAATTCTTTTCAATCCCGAACGCGACTGCAATTATTTCGAACAATGCGTCGCCAACGGATACGTCGGGCCTTGTTGATGATTTTGGGTTGTGGTTCGGTTCCCTTGCGCGACGGGTTTGGGGAACATTCGAATGTAAGCCTCTAATTGTTGGCTAAACGTAGCATAACAAGGCTTCAATGACAGGTGGGTAGGTGCGCAGCAGCTAACACAAAAGTCGGCTTTCGTAATTATTATTATTACGACAATATTACACTGCACATCATGAATAATGAGCATGACGTATCTTGTATACATCATCCCAAGGAATATTCGCCTCTAGCTGCGTTTACACTGAATAGCTAGCCTTTCAACACACGATATACATACTATGATTAACAACAATGATTAAAATACATGACGGATAAATACACATCAAAAACTTTAAATGGGGGTCTAAGTCAAGTTTACAATTATTACATAGTGCTAGGCATCTTCCGTAACTATCTGGGACAGGTTACTCATTACTAGAGACCGGAAAAATTCGCGAATTCATTTCGCGATAGGCTAAAATACAAATCGTTATACCTCAGTGCTGCCTCTGCTATTGGTTCACAACTCACCTGGATGACTCTGGGCCAATGAGAAACACCCAACCAAAGCTTTATCGAATCACAGGCTGCTACGCTGGAACGTCTCACAAGACGGCAGCCAATGAGTGGGTGGCATTTGACCGAGTGTACGTAGAACTTTGGAGTTCATCCTACAGTCATTGAACCCGCGAATTTTTCCTGTCCCTACTCATTACCAAGGAATTGTTCGCTAGGCGAGTATGCAGTCCATAAATGAACAACTCGTTGGCTCGGCTGAATGCTGGGGAAGTCACTTGCATGACTAATTCAAACACAAGGTGAAGTTACTTCTATTATTATCGAAACGTCCCTTAGTTGAAGCATATCTTGGCTCGTGGTTGTATTACACCGCCGGGAAGCTCGACGCAGGATGTTACGACGCTGATGGCAGTCCTCGCTGCTTGCTCTGGCGCCGTATGTCTCCACGGGCTCCTGCTCGGGGTCCAGGCAGTTCTGGAGCCTTCCGGGGACGCCCCCTGTGGTGATGTTTGAGAACCTTCCACCACCGCCGGGGCGCCGAACACATTCACTAACCCAGGGCTAGGCTTGACTGCATCATCGCGGTATCGCTCTCTGAGCCACAGTCAGGTTTCGGTGCAAAATTGTCCTATGACGGCAGCGCGCGCCATTACAAAATAAATTCGAGTACTGTGCGTTGGCTATACATAGAACATATAACTAAAAAAAGTCTAAATATTAAAATTTTTGAAACTACTGCAAAACCTTGATACTTGACTACAAATCAATTGAAACTGCACTATAGATGGTCACGAATGAATTCTTATCAGATTTACGGCTTGTTTAAATATAACTACTGTCATTACGATGTAAAAAAAACAGCGTTTCAGTTTTTACTCGTAAAACAAATAACATTATTTATAATATGACCATATATTTTTTTTTTTGTTATTCTAGGGCGTACCTACATGTTGTTTTCAGCAAATTTTTGTATTCCAGCTGGTGTTCCGACATACACTTCTCACCCTCGGAAATGCTGGTCAGCATCTATAGACGTTGGTGTAATGTGTAATGGTAGAGCAAATAAATAAACGAAAGTGTGTGATGTGGTTTTTTTGTTTTAAATATTGTAACTAGGCTAAGATATTAATGCTTGCACATTTATCTGACAGCATTAACCTCGTGATTTCTGTGTTATATAATAGAAATATAATAATGTTACGAGGCTGCTAGAGACGAGGCTGGCCAGCCAACTCCGCGCGACAGCCTGCGGGATTCCTAGGGAATTCTCCCCCTCCTCCCTCAGGAGCGGGCTCGAAACTCCCAATCCATCCCCCTCCCTCTACAACCACAGGGACCTCCTTAGCGGGCCTCTTTTTGTCCTGCGGAGATCGGGGCGCATTCCTGTTTGGAACGTTCTGCGGATTCTGACAGCACCTTCGCGTGGAGTGGCGTGACTAACGCCATTTTACTTGCAGCTTCGAGTGATAAGTCGAGGACATTGATGACACTTCGGAGGGCTACGAGACCTTTCCACGGGTAACGCTGACAGGTTTATAGGATAAAACCTCGGAGCGAAAAAGATTGAAGGGAAGAGGGTGAGTGATCCCCTTTGGCGAGCGATAGCGTGCGACGAGAGACGGACTTTTATACGAAACTCCCATATAAAACAATGTTATTAATGGGTTCTGCTATAACTAGCACTGTTTTTTGCAGGCCACCGTGATCTTCACTAAGCTGAAGACACGCCAAGGCAAAGGATAGGAAGTTGCCAGACCTATCTATATGACCGTGCTAATGACAGTGCCGCATCGGCCATCTTGGATTCCACTTTTATGTTTTCTAGAACTTTTCGCCTGTTGGAAATATGACATCAAGTCCGCATTTTGTTTTCCAGTTTCCAACAATTTTCAACTTTTTGGTTTTCGCCATTTTGAAATATGACATCATTCCTCCATATTGAAAATCCGTAATTTTATCCTCATCCAAAAACTCGGGAAAATTTGAAGTTTATAAAAAAAATATTTTCTTATAATTAAAAAAAAAATAATTTAAAAACCATTAACATCATGAACTTTGGAACCTTGGAAGGGCAACAAATTAGTGAAGGGTGTTACCTCCAGGGAGGCTACCAGCAGAATTACTCCCAACCACTACTAGCAAGACATGTAGGTATATGTACCTGTATAACGCCAACCAGTATGATGTCATGACGGCCATAATGGATACGCCATTTTTTTTTTCGTCTGTTGGAGTTCACTGCCGACATATTAGTTTAATTTTTACCCGCTAGAGTGCAGTAGTGCCAATCACCATATAGTCATAGCATCCGCCATCTGGTCGGTATTTTGGCCTCCATTTTGAAAATCGTAATTATTAACCTGAAAATATGGAAAACATTCTAGAAAGCATAAAAAAAATCACTAATTAATATAATTATCTATTCTACCTATTTCAAACTTTGGTTTGATCCTTGGTCGATGCAAAAAAATGTAACTTCAATAATTAAATGTGACAAAATGTCCCTAAAGCGGCTTAAATTCCCCATCTACCAGCTTCCAGTAAGCTGCTGAGGTATATTTGTCTGCCTGAAGTGAAAATATTAAATTATTATCCTAAAAATTCTATAATATTCCAAAAATCATTAGAAAATTGCCATATTAATATATTTGTTCATTCCATAGATTTCCGTCCTTGGTTCGTTCTTTTGTCAGTGCCAAGCGTAATTAAAGCTTTGTTTCATTTTTAAAAACATTTTTCCCATTATCTTTCCACGAGTTTATTAATCTTCATTACATTGACTTAAGACTCTATACAAGATAACTGACCGGCTGAATAAATATGTTACACAATGTCACTATACCTACCTGGAGGCCTTATTTGACACCACTTAGCATTACTATAGTGTCAACTCCAAATATATAACCCAAGCGTCTCCGAACCACGAGGATTTCTTTTTTGACACTTGACGTACCTTTCAACCAGGTCATGCAGGTAAAATGTCAGGCGCATAGGCCAAGCGTATCCGAACAACGAGCTCTTCTTTGTTAACATTAAGTTTACAATACGTCCAAGTGAAAACCAAGCATACAGAACGAGCGTCTCAGAACCACAAAGAAGGATTTCACCGCCAAACCCTCACATTGGGTTTTATATATAAA
The DNA here is from genome assembly GCF_032445375.1 of Bacillus rossius redtenbacheri. NCBI lineage: Eukaryota > Metazoa > Arthropoda > Insecta > Phasmatodea > Bacillidae > Bacillus > Bacillus rossius. Next base: position 41,300,216 of record NC_086332.1, read on the forward strand.
TGTGTACATATATTAATAAATTAAAAATTTTACTTACTTAATAAACATATAGTCATAAAATATTTTAAGAACTTCGGCACAGCCATAAGCAGGCCAATCTAAGTTTTAGTTGATAGATTTTTAGAGCGATTTCTTTTTTCAGGCAAAGATAAAGGTGACGTTTTACGATGTACTACGCATGAAAGTGTCTCAATGAATAAAATTGCCTTATAATTTGCTTGGAAACTGATTCAGTGCTCACTATTAAATAAAAATTCAGCCTGTGTAGTGCTGAGAACAAACTATCATATGGATGTATCGCGTTAGTGACTGACTACCAAGGCGTTTTACTTGAGTTAATTTAATTACTAGCATTAAACTATTCCTTGTGAAACGTCATCGATAAATCCTTTGTTTAGGAAATAATTTATATTTAGTTTTTTCCACTAAATTTTTAATTCTTTGCCGTAAGAAACTTTTTCGTGCGGTAAGATGTACAGGTATAACAATACATATGAAATAGGCTATCTCCTGAAATTAAATATTTTTTCGAAAACGTTTTACAAGGAATTTTTGTTGTTTTTTTAACTATATAATTGATTCCAAAAGTTTGGCCTGTGTGTGTAGAGAAAGATAGATTGCGAAAAGGGGTTGGGGGGGGGGGGGGAATTTTCTTTACAGGCCTAACACATGCTTAATCAATATCAGTTTAACACAAATCTAAGTGAGATTTTGAACATGAATTTCGAGAAATGTTAGATTTGAACATGCATGGTTAGTGAGTTGTCGTTAATATTTTATTAGTATATAGTATAGTATATATTAGTTAATATATTAGTTATTTGTAGCTTTTAATCTAACGTTGATAGGCTGACAAGGAAGTTTTCTTTATGGCATATAAATATTACCATTACAATGTTTTTTTTTTTTGCAGAGAAATATGACGGTGAAAAAATAAAATAAAGTAAAGAGGTAGAGAACTGTGTGTATAAATGGGGTTTGGAGTGTCCAATAGGCTGGCGTCCAACAACAGAGGCGATGATCAGTCTTCTCCTGGTTGTTCGCCAAAGAGGTTAAGGCGGGAGAGAAACACCCTCTTCCTCTCCACCGCGCCGCGTCGCCTGGCAAGGGGCCTGCAGCCTGCCAGAAACGGTTTCACGGTTAAACTCTGGCGCACCCTCCCCCCCCCCCCCTCCAATCCGAACAACCTTCTCTTCGTCGTCTTTGCTCGAACTCTTTCCCCGCCGCGTTGTTTTTGTGCTTCAGTGTTCCGCGTGTGTCGACCCGGCGCCGCGGCGTGCTGCGAGAGCGACGCAAGTGCCCCTGCCGCGTCGCGGGCAGGCCACCCGCCAGACACGTCCCCCCCGCCCGGGCCGGTTTGTTTACGAGCACCGACAGCTAGAGATGCGAGTCAGAAAATTTCTCTTTGATTATCCTATTACCAACATAAATTTACATAACTTAAGGTAGTTTGATACACGTCATGCAATAATTTATTTTCTGCGAATTGGTAATTTCTGTTTAAAAAAAAATTTTTGTTTTTACACTTGTTAGAGCGTAGCATGGGTCTTACCTAAACCGCAAATGTTAAGTGAGTAATTAGATGGTAAGTAAAAACAAAATGTGCAATTTGGTCATGTTTTAGTCAAAAAGTGTTTTTTTTCCTGAGAAAATATTATTACTCTTCAGCAAATTTTCCTGTTTCGCAGAAATTTTTTCGCAAAATACTTTTCCGGAAAACTAACATCTCTACTGACAACCACATGAAGATGTTTATAAACATCGTTGATAGAGCGACAATGGCAGAAATATAGATACGTGGACATTTTGGGATTACTTTTGAGAACAGTCAAACTTGAGGCATACCGTGGATGAATTCCTTTCTCTTTAGCTTCTCCTTGGTGAGCCAAGGATCCCGGGTTCGAGTCTATACCAGGTTACAATACTGAGTGATGTGATGACCTGTCACTTCCACGCCGCGGAAGGCAGTGGGTCACCACCGCATAGTGCTCGCACCCAGTAAGTCCGAAAACTAGCTTCCATGTCGAGAAACCCAACATCATCATCGTTACTTTTGGAGATTTTTTTTTAAAATTCCGAGAAGACATCGTTACACTGTTAGAAATTGCAGTAAATTTACGGACCTTTCCACGAAGAATCTCCTTCAAATAAACTAAGAGTTCTTCGTAATTTCTAATACTTACTGAATCTTCGTATAAACACGCTGTATTTCGACTTCCCAGTTTCGTTGTGGGAGTAAAAACATACGTGAAAGAATTTTGCGTGTTTTTGCGTTAGTATTAACACGTTTTTGAATGATTTGATGATATAGGTATTAACACTATTGTTGCAGAGTCTTGTTCAAAGTAAGCGAACTTACTACGGTAAATGTACGATTGTCCTGGATAATTTGTAACCAACGTTATTCGTAAATTTAAGGTGAGAATTTTTAACAGTTTTAATCCTCTAATATGAACCAAAAAAACTTTTTGATACGTGTTATTCGCCACGTGCAGTTTAATGATCACCTTGAACACTCGAGGGTAGTGACTGCTGCCACCAGGGCTTGAAACTCATAAAGACCACCGTGTCCGAAAGACTTGTAACAGCGAGAGTAAAGGGCATACTGTGACGTGGTTGAACTCACTTAATACCACACCGTCACCATATCGAAACAACCAAAACAACGCGGAAACCGTGCTTGACCACACCTGGTGATAATTAACACCTATTGGATGAATTATAATTTGCGTCTCTGAACCATCACATCCATAATGCACACAATTAATTCACTTCAACCTATGTTTTGGGCGGTGTGTAACATGGCACAGACCAACAGATGTACAAGAAGCAGCTTCACACGGTATCCATGTACAGCTGCCACCAAACGTTTAAGACCATTAGTGGGTTTAAGGTTGGAATATTTTAACTTAGTATGTTTTTGATGTGTAATATCTTAAGTCTTAGTATACGGCATTTGGCAGGAAAAATTTCGTGAATGGAATGGAAGTCACATGGAACGGAAATGTGTAACCACGGTGCTGCCATCTGTGGCGGATGGAGCGAATCAAAATACACAAATACAAAGGGAAACTTTATAATATTAACTGTTTAATGAGTTTTAACAAGATGAACAGTATTTTAATCAAACTGCTTGTCGAAAATCAGGACCAAAGCCGGGGTGTAGTATTTGTTTTTAAATTTATTCTATTCAAACGGAGCCGTTTCATTATATTATATAATTTTTCTGTATGCTAATTAAATGATTCAGTAGTCGACATAGATGCTCCAGCAGCAAATTCTAGCGGTGGGTGCGGAAACTAAGCTTTATTTGCGTCAAGAAGTGTAGTTAAAAAAATTTGCATATATTTATTACATTTGGCAATATTTTAAAGAATTATACTTTAAACTAGCTGCCGGACCCGGCTTCGCACGGCTATACTAATGGAAAAAAATTAAGCCACATCTCCCATTTACAGTAATGGTAAATAAAAAAAATTCAGTGAAAATTTATTACAATGCTGTATAATGTACCGGAGAGAAAATGAATAGCACCGATGGTTTCCCGACTCATGCACGCAACGTACAACTGATGTACCCGTACTTCGCTACGGCAGTCTACAGGCAGATCACTCTTGCGCCGCTCATTATACATGCCCCTCCTTGTGGGCACGCCACTGCCGCGCGATGCCCGTTGCCATGGAGACGCAGAAGGCATGAACAATGCAAAATCAGGTTCTCATGCAGACAAAGTACCCACTGTTGCCTGGTTTTAATCACCCATGGGATCTAATTTTCGGAAAATGTCATCCTGCGTAACATAAGGAACATTACTGGGAAGTTTCAAGTCTGTAAAATATATATACTTGAAAAAAGGGCAATAAAAAACAAATTAAACACAGAGAGAGGAAAAAAAAACAATAGTTTAGGTTTGCGATTTAAAGTGATAAAAAGTATTTAAATACTAATTGAACTCTTATGAGGGTACTGATTGCTTCGTTGTTAATATCACACGGGTGTTTTTTACTTGTATGGGAACATTAAGAATGATAAGGCATCTGGTGCGTGGCAACAATGTTAATAGGCAATAGGAAATAAACTTCTAGCGCCTGCGGCATTGTCAACACACACTTCGTACGTGTACTGCATGTTGTATCTAACCCCCTCCAACGCATTTGATTCTAAATTGGACTTTTAGTAAAGATCCCTAATGTTATTGATAATATAATATAGCCTATAGCCTTCCTCGATAAATGTACCATCCAACACTGAAAGAATTTTTCAAATCAGACCAGTGGTTCCTGAGATTAGCGCGTTCAAACAAACAAACGAACAAACTCTTCAGCTTTATAATAGTAGTATAGATTTCGTGTCCGATTTTCGTATTATGAGTGTAGTTGCAACATGAAAACATATGAATTTGTTCGCTACCGAGGTTATATTTTAAACATATCTGGCAAGTACTAAAAAAAACACGCTCACGTGTTCTTTTTTTGTCATACGCCATTGCTGGTTACACTGTATGTCATAAGAAACCTCAAAACGTACAAAAATATGAATATATATAAAAAATATAAATATGCAAACACACAAAAAAAAAACATTTGATAACTGTCGATGTCAATAAATAAAAATGTAGACAGTAAAAAAAATTCCATGGAAGGAATTAGTTAAAATATTATTACAGCACAGACGGGCACAGCGGGCTAACGACGACGAGACAGTTGCAAGAAACAGTAAATAAAGACAAAAAAGTCCTTGGACAACACAACAGCAAACATATGAACCCAACGATGATACGAAGCAGATAATGTGGACAACAGAACGACAACACAGACACGCACAGGCGAACACAGCGATGTGACAACACATATTCTGGACACCACAACGACGGCAGCGCAGACGAACACAGGAAGCTTCCTAAGACAAAGATTGCGACGTTTAGAGGACAAATTTCTGTTTCCATCATCAGGCACGCTTGTAGTTAGGTTTTTATGGCATACAGTATAACCAACAAAATGACGTACCTATTCCCAAAATGAAATATCTTAAATCAATCTTTCCATTGCAAGAACCATTCAAAGAACGTAATAAAAGTTTGACTCTAAACGTCTGTTATAAATTATTTATTGAATTTTCTACACTCACATAACTGCACAGTCTGAAATCGCTTTGACGTTTGTAGCTCATAAACTATAACCACAAAAAGTGATTTTAAAAATAACTTTTTTATGGCTTTCAATTCTTATTACACATATTTAATTTAAAAAATGGGTGCGTTTAATTAAGTACGCGCGTTAGAAGTTCAACTTATTTGGAGTTATAAAAACTATAGTTTCATGTAAATAATAAAGATAAATAAATTAGTAGAAATATATGATAATATATTATAAATTCAGCTGGTAAAATATAAATCCAACATATTTAATTTTTTTATTAATTTTCAGTACCTATCCAATATTAATATAAACATGTGTACAAAATTTATTATTTAATTGAGTATAATATTTAAGGTTAATTATAATAAATAATAACATTCAATAATGCTGAATTTTTATACATATTTATTAATTTTAATTATATGTTAAGTAATAATGTAGGCTATAATTTATAATGCAAATAAATTAAACATATGGGAACATAACGATGTTAAAAATCCATAATTTTACTATAGAATTGTCTAAATTTAAAAAGAAAGTTTGCTCCACAATATTTAAAAAACTATTTTCTTTAATTTTCTTGGAGAAATAATTTTTATAATTCTAAACTATTTTTTATTATTTTCAACCACAAGTTTGGAAATTAAAAATTCATAAATTTCCTACTGGTATCTTAACTTTCAGCGGCGCCTGCAGTAATGCATGCTTGGCTATCCCCAGGTCGGTAGGTCCTTGGAGAAGGGTGGGAACAGAACCGGAGTGCGAGGTGTCAGGCGCCTATAGTACTAGACTTCTAGGTTTAAGGTCCGTCAGGATTGACTCCAAAATATTGTATATGCCTACTTAATCCAAACATGTCATTCGTTTGTTGCCTGATGGATAGAGACAAAAAAAATTACAGTTTCATTTCGCGATAGGCTAGAATCAAAATCCGTTAAACGTTTATCTGCTTCAGTGATTGGAACACAGTTTACCTCAAGGACTGTGAGCCAAAGAACTGCCCTCAATGGAAGAAGTGTCGAATTACCATCAAGTTAACAGGTTTCACAAGTCAGTAGTCAACGAGCAGGTGTAATTTTCCCGAGTACATAGGGTATCGTGGAGTCTATCCTGGAGGTCAATGAAACCGCGAATTTTTCCAGTCTTTACTGATGGCGTATCGTTCCGCCTGTTATGGCTGCACCTGACTGACTCACACAATTCCTGCGCCATTTTTATTGGCTTCTAGCCGGTCAAGTGCGTGTCAAATAACGCGTGATCCGATGACAGAAGGCATTCAAATGTAAAACAGTTTGAATTATTGTCTGTTGACAAACGACGACGTAAAAATGACAGGTCATTGTAGAGATCTGCCAAATTCGCGGATTCATTTCGTGATATGCTACAATTCAAATAATTATACCTTAGCGCTGCTTCTGCAATTGGTTCACTGTTAATCTGGATTAATGAGGGCCAATTAGAGACCCTCACTCATAGAAGTGTCGAATCACAGACAGTCGGTCGAGACGACTCACAAGTCAGCAGCCAATGAACAGGCGGCATTTGCCCGAGTGTGTAGAGTGTAGTAGAGTCTATCCTGGAGGTCATTGAACCCGCGAATTTTGCAGGTCTCTAGTCATTAGTCATAGCCTATAAAGCATACTATGCATATGATCTTTGAATGATTCCTGCAGTGGGGAAGACTGATTGAAATCATTATTTGAGATAATACGCAATTGATAGTTTGCACTGTATGTCATAGACGAAACCCGAAGAACGGACAACGAAAGACGAAAACAGAATTTATGTTTAGTATCATAGCTGAGTTAATGTGCATGTCGCTGTGATGCCCAAGGTTGTTGTCTATCTGTGTTCACTGTTTTGTTGCAACTGTCTCGTTGTTGACAGTGTGTGTGTGTGTGCTGTGGATTCCTTCCACGGGAATATCTGTGCTGCCTATAAAATAATAAAGACCGGAAAAAATGCGGGTTAAGTGGCCTCTCGGATAGACTCCACAGTCCTTTACATACTCGGGGAAATGACACCTGTTCATTGGCTACTAACGCGTGAGACGTCTCAACTAGATTGTCCGTGATTCGGCGCTTTCTTGTTTTAGGGTTCCCTATTGGCTCACAATTCCCCAGATAATATGTGGGCCAATCGCAGAAACTGTGCGAAGGTATTACTTTTTTGGATGTTTGTCTATCGTGAAATGAATCCGCGAATTTTTCCGGTCTATATAGATACAGTTGATTTTGGCTTGTTTTCTGTATGTTTGTGTGTATTCGCCTTTCTTTGTCCGTTCTTCGGGTATTCTCCACGGCACACAGTGATAACTAGCAGTGGTTCATTTACAGAACGATTCTTTAAATTGATCGGCATAACTGTGCGACATAAAATTTTCAAGTTCAATCGAGAGGAATTTGTTGAGCCCTTGTTGCGCGGATACCTTCGGCTATAAAGTGCAGCAGACGCCTAGCACGCGCGCACACACACACACTCTCTATCTCTGCGTGTGAGTGTGTGCGGTCCCCGCCAGATGCTGTCGATATCTCGGCCGGACCTCGGAGCGTCTCTTTCCAACCACAACTCTTTCACACCCGCGAAAATTAGATTCGCACTTGGCTACATGCTCTGGGTCCACCACTTCCGCTGTAGGCCTCGGCTCATTCACATGATTCGCAGAAATATAAAGATTTTTTTTACGTGACAAAATTAAATTCATACAGTTTTCAATAATTAAATTGCTTTAAGAATTAAACTCGCGAATGCCTGTTTCCAATGATCCAATTCGTGGATAGCATTAGAAAATTTATGTTCATGAAATATTTATGGGATGAAAATTAATCTTTGGTCGAAGGAATTAATATCCTGATTTATTTATATGAAAACATCATACAAAAATTTATTGTTAACGTTAAAGAGGTAGTGCCGATTAACAAAAAAAAAAAAGTTCTCACTACGAATTCAGCCAATGGAAAAACAAACAAGGTTGGGCACACATAGGAATTACTGCGCTGAATTACTGCGGTTGGTGTTGTAACAATCGATATGTACCTTAAAGAAACCCAACCAATCACGAAACTCGAACGATGCTACAGTGTTTTAACTTTCAGCTATAGCCTAGTAGGTAATATTTTTGCGAAATATGCATGCCCTACATATGGTCTTCATCTACTTCCCTACCTCACAGTTGTATTAACACACCCTGGACGACTCAGAGCCAGTATTTAACAAGGAGGAGAAGTGTGAACCTAATCGTGTGGAAAGCTGCTGATCTTTGTGCCGGCCAATGAGCGCACGTAATTGACTTTATTATGCATGGCACGGCGGAGTCTAGCCTGACGTGAAAATAATCCACCAAAATAATGGTGGCTCTAGCGATAAATCATAATCCCTTTTCATAACTAAAGACCTGCAAAAGTCGCGGATTCATTCGGTGATAGGCTAGAATTCAAACACATATACCTCTTAGATAATTTTGCTATTGGCTTACTGTTCATCTTGGCGAATCTCAACCAGTTATAAACCCTCAACCAAAGAAGGATCGAATCACAGACAAACCAGCTGAGACGACTTAAAAGTCAACAACCACTGAACTTGCGTTATTTGCCCAGTGCACAGCAGAATGTGCAGTATATCCTGAAGGCCATCGAAACCGCGAATTTTGCAGGTCTCTATTCATAACGAATACTGGGAACGTCAGTTTGATTACTGAAGTCCCGTTGGACTGATGTGAGAGCCGCGAGATACTCGCAGCGGCCGGAGGTCAGAATTGGAATCGTAAGTTGCAGGTGGAGTGACAGGTGACGTGTGCTCCGAGGGAGCGGGGGAACATTGTCAAGGGGGGGGGGGGTGTTTGGGAGTCAAGAGGGCCAGGTGGGGCTGACCGCGAGGAGAGTGTCATTGTAGCGCTGTCGGCCAGCTCTAGTGGTCGCCGCGGGACACTCTCACACGTCAGTCAGTCAGTCAGTCAGTCAGTCAGTCAGTCAGTCGGGAGGGCGAGCGGGCGGGCCTCTGCCACGCGCGGCACGAGTACGCTGTCCTTATCAATCATCATTAGTGGCCCGGAAATATCGCGGTTTCTTCTGGCCTCAAGGTAGAATTCGAAGTCAATGGTGCTCAACCCATATTTGATTTCCCATTGGTAGAGACCGGAAAAATTCGCGGGTTCAATGAACTTCAGGATAGACTCCAATATCCTCTACACACTCGGGCAAATGCCAACTATACATTGGCTGCTGACTTGTGAGTCGTTTCGACTGGGTAACCTGTGATTCGATACTTCTATGTGTGAGGGTCTCTAATTGGCCCTCAGTCCTCCAGATTAACAATGAACCAATGGCAGAAGCCGCTCTAAGGTATAATTATTTAAATTTTAGCATAATACGAAATGAACCCGCGAATTTTTCAGGTCTCCGCCGATTGGTTTATGTTTTAGCGAGAATATTTTTATCCTTGTTAATTGGCACTACCTGATTCGCTTACTTCTCTGCTAGCTGGGCATCGGTATCGTAGAGGTACGTGTCCAAATAACCGCGGTCCAATGATGAATACAGTGCGAGAGTGTGAAGGTTTGCATTCTAACTTGCGACTAAATGAATGCGCGAAATTTCCGTGTCTCATATCATCATCATCATCGTCTTCGTGAATGAATGGCTTAACGTCTCGTCAACACGAGGTCATCGGAGACTATGAAGGATGAAGTAACGTGAATGAAGAATCACTAAGGCCATGCATTTTTCGGAAAAATATTACCAATCTTACAGGCTGACGGTAACTACAAGGAAACAATCGCTAGCGCAGGCATACTTTATTGCAGTCTAATGAGCGATCAGATTTTTTTTTTGCTCTCGCGAAAAATACACGCCCCTGTTAGATATTACAGTAAATTTACAGACTTTTCAACGAATATTTAATTTAAAATTAACGAAGAGTTCTTTGTAATTTCAAGTTACGAGATATTTGTAGACATTACAAAGTCTATTACACGCAAATATGGCATGCCCGCACATCAGTTTCTGTCGTCTTCAAGAAAAGTCATTGTCTTATTTGATTGGGTCAGTCAGAACGCTTTTGCTTCCACACTGAATTACTGTGATTGGTCTATCGACAGTAGACTTGCACCAGAAGGAAACTCGACCAATAATGAAACACTGAATATGCTACAGTGTTTTAATTTAACTCCAAGGTAGTTTCGAATTCATTTCGCGATTAATTCATGCCCCCAACAATACGAATTGAATATTTTTATACGTAGGGGCGTGAACTTTTCGCGAAAATATTTCGAGCCTAGCTGCCTGCTGAAACGTTGTAGCTGAAACGTTGTGCTTCAAGATTGGTCGAGTTTATGTACCAGCACATGACTTGCGGCAATGTTGTGAGGAGACAAAGTGTCCTGATTTGGTTGGTCAAATTTGGCAGTGGTTTCTCTCGTAGACGGCCGCCAACTGCAGCTTAGAAACTGTTTTCGCGCGTGTACTTTGTTGCAGTTTAATAAGATCTGAGACTGTTTCGCTAAATATACATACCCCAATTTATCTGGAATCATTTTTACGTCTAAAAAAATGTAATTGGGGAGTTTTTTTTTGGCGAAGTTAACTCACAATCTCTCGAGATTCCCAGGCAACAATACAGCCCAGCCAGGGAGCGAGTGGAGCAAGGGGTTGCAGCACCATGATGGACAAACCCCCCCCCCCCTCCAAGATGGAAGTGCATCAGCCACTTGTCGGCTGTCCGCGAAGGCCCATCATTGTTCCACTGTTATTGGCGCGCATTCCACCCCGCCGTTTCTTAACCGCCATTGTGTGGCCGCGGCACAAAGACCGCTGCTTGCCCGCCAGCGCACATACCTATATCGATTGTGCGGCGAGAAGTATCGATTGTTCGCGGCACGGGCAGGAGGCCCTCGACGTGACGGCGTGCACAAAGAGTTGGGAGAGGGGCCGGCCCGTGTCGGTTATTATTTCACTTGTGATACGGGGCGGGTATCTGCGGCCGAGTGCGAGAGACTGTAGGATGCCTGGCGCGGCGGCGCTGCGGTCGGCGGAGCAAGGGCGCAACTGCCCCCTGCTGCTTCTGGCCAGGGGGACTGCGCCTTTCCGTCACCTCCAGGATAGCATACTCTGCCAAACGTCGCCTGTTCATTGGCTGCTGACTTGTGAGGTGTCTCAACTGGATAACTTGTGATTAAATACTTCTTTGATTGCCAAGAATCCTCCAGATCAACAGTGGAAAGTTAGCATAAAACGGCAGAAAGAGAATTTTAGCGCACCAAGAAATGAATTCGCGGATTTCTTTGGTCTCTACCCATCAGTAGAGTTCTCAAAATTTAGCTGCTTCAATGACGTTGAGGATAGACTTCACAATCCTATACATACTTGGGAAAATGTCACGTGTTAATTGGCTGCTGATTTGTTAGATGTCTCAACTTGGTAGTCCGTGATCTGACACTTCTCAGTATTAGGGTCTCTCTTTGGCCTAGATTTCTTCCCACAAACTTTGAACTAATAGCAAAACCTCCACACATGAAAAATTGTTTCAATTTTAGCCTACCCATCAGTAGAGTCCAGGAAAAATTCGCGGATTCAATTCGCGACAGGTTAGAACCCAAACACGTTTACCTTATTCCCTGCGTCTGTGATTTTACCACATTTGGCCAGAATAACTCTGAGCCAATTTAAAACCCTTAACGTGAGACGTATCGAATCACAATCAACCCAGACAACAAGTCTCACAATTGAGTAACCAATGAGAATGTGTTATTTTACCGAGTACGTAGAGGATTGTGGAGTCTATCCTGGATGTCAATGAAACCGAGAATTTCTCCAGTCCCTACTCATAAGCATTTTAACACCTTCTTGACTAAAAAAAAATGTTAGTATTCGTTCAGAAATATTCCCATTGGTTGGAATACACTGCAAATACATGCATTTTTAGGGGATTTACACTCTTTATATAAAACTGTTAAAACTGCCGTAAATCGGTGAAATCTGACTTTAAACTGTTCAAATATAGGGGAGACCGGGGTAAGTTGATACATTTTTTTGTTTTTAATTTTTATAATTTTTTGTTGTGAACACGAAAATTAGAAAAAAATATTAATGTACAAGCAGTTGTTCCTTTACACATTTAGCATATTACAAGTTAAGAAATATTATAACAAACATAGTAAAAATTCATTTAGTTAGCAAATGCGTAGTGTCTCAATTTGACCCACACTGGGGCAAGTTGATACTGTCATTGGGGCATATTGATACAAATATTCAAATGATGATTCATGATTGTTCACATAACTATAAATGAAAAATTACTGTTCTGAATTTTTATACATAATACAAATTTTACATGTTGGCAATGCGCTGCAAATTATTCACCATATTTTTTGTTGCTCTCGAAAAAACATATTGACTAAGAAATAATTAATGATAATAAAATATTTATCAAAACATTTAATCACTTCACTGTCATTTAACTATTTTAACTCAATCACTTTCACTGTCTTCGGACAAAACACAAGTGTCCGATTGGCAATGAATGCATGTGTATTCCAGAATGTCCTTTCCACATTTAAGGTGAGCCCATTTTTTGCAGGAAATGCACTGAATCCATTCCTCGCCTTGTTTGGATGATGAATATAGTTTGAAGCAAATTAAACATACGGCATCTTCATCATCTTCTGATTCTGTATGTATTTGATGAACTATCATCTTCCTCGTCCCGGCGCCTCAGAATTTTTTTCTGGTTTTCTTTGGATTCCTTTTTAGACCTTTTTAAACTTTTTCCTGTTTTTTCGTCATGAAGGTTTTTATTTTGCTTTCTCATCAGGCTTTCTTTTCTCACTGATGCTCTTATTTCTTTTTCTCGCAGATTTATTTATTTTATCCGTGCTTCATTTTCCAGTCTCTCTTTCACTGGAGTGTCTGTAAGAATTGATGATGTCATTCGTCTTCTGTATGTAGGCCTAGTCTGTTTTCGTTCACCAGCTCTGGGATATGGACGTACTACCTTGGGACTGACCACTGTACGAGGCATTTCTTGGTTAACACTGCTTGAGGATGGCGCAGTTTCAGCATTTTCTTCACTTAATTCAGGCCTCATTGAGGTAGATGGAGATTCAGGAGGAATAGATGTGTTGTTCCCAACTTCTGTAGGTCTTTCTTCCCTCAAAGGACGATCTGTTACCGACGATGGCAAATAGTCTGCATCTGTAAAAATATCTGGATTGTAAGGCATGATACCAGTGCTTTGAAACCCTGATAATATATTTGTTTGAGTTAATGCATGGGATAGAGCACACGTGACAACGGAAGGAATGTCGTATATTGTTAACGTTTTCCCAGGGTTGCTAGTCATCCAGTTGTCAACTCCAGAAAAATAATATCTCTTAAACGGTCCAAAAATTGACTTGTCTAGTGGCTGAAGACGGTGAGATGTATGAGGCGGGAAAGACAAAAGAATTATGCCTTTGTCTTTGCAGAATTTCAAGACAGGTAAAAACAAATGAGATTCATGATTGTCTAGTATAAGTAGACAAGGCTGCTCTTTGGTCGACTTGACATGGCTATGGAAGTGCTTGATGAAAAGTAAAAATGAAGGCCCGGTCATCCAGCCAGACGGATATGCCATACCCACACAACCAGGAGGTCCGCCTTTGATGAAATAGTCTTTAAAATGGACCCGGGGGAATATAAATAGTGGCGGAACTGAATTACCAACAGCATTTACAGCAACTTCCATGGTAACCGTGGTTTCCCTTTCAGCCGATGTCGCCTTTCCCACTTGGCGCATACCTTTCTCTGCAACAATTTTCGATGGTCGCTGCACAGTCTGGAGACCGGTTTCATCAGAATTCCATACGTCCTTAGGGGAAAGAGAGTATTTATCTAATACAACCTTTAAGTTTGTGAAAAACATTCCAACATTGTGCTTGTTGAAGCTAGTGGCGCGGCTCAAACTTGTTGATTCAGCATATATGATGGAAAGTATAGGATGCCTCTTCATATACCCGGTGAACCATTCTGCTGATGCAAGTTTCGATGCAGTCCAAGTCTCAGGAATTGCGACGTTGTTAGTCAAAGCTAAGTCATAAGCCAATACTCGCACATCTCTAGGAGTCAACCCATAATATATTTTTCAGCAGTGAAGAATACATTCTTTCAGCTGTAGTTCTAAATATTTACTTAACACCTGCCTGTGTTTAGCATACCCACTTCAACATCAGGTTGCTGTCCTTTTTTCTTGCAATATCTCGACAGGGTCATTTTATCAATTCCATATTTTTTTGCAGCTCCTCTTAGTGATGTCATCCCTGTTTCAATGTCTGCATTAGCCCTTTCAAACATAGTTCGTGGTGTTTCACCCCGACAGGTTTTCTTGACATACCTCCGAACCATATTCTGTAAACAGACAATAACAAACACTGCTTGAAAATAAATAATGTTATGCAAGTAAAAAAAAAAAACTTAAATATCTTTGCAAAGTCAGCTGATCCTCCCCAGTTCTTCACCAGATAAACTATGCATATATACAGATGCAAATATGTACGTGATGTTTTTTTGGAAAGAGAGTAGGCATGACTATATATTAAAAGCAATACCTAAAGATACCTAATCATACACTAACTAGCCAAAAAATGTTGATATAATTCCAGACACTGTGTTGAGTGAGCCATCTGATGCGTTTCCTCATACATGCGCGTAGTTTTATCTTTACTCTACAGATGGCATGCAAAGTACTAATATTTTCTTAGGCTAGAACGATAGCTATGAGTTTTATCTGCTGTACACGAAACTGTCGCTATTTATTTGTTTACACAATGAAACAAAAGCATCTTTATTTATAAAGTATAACAGCTGTTATTTATATCTTTTCGAAACAAAAAGATCTAGTAAGCTTAATCGGAAACGTCAAGTGTAGTGACATTACGGAAACGTTACAAAAACTATAATTTATTTCGAAAAAAACAAGCGTATCAATTTGCCCTTTTTCAAATGTATCAACTTGCCCCATACGACGCCATTTCATTTCAACACCGGTACATGGAAAGAGAGGACCCACTAAACAATTATCAATAATGGAATCAACTTACCTTTTAGAGGCTAAACGACATATGAATCAAGACAGAAATAAAAGCGTTCATCCGTGCACGTTATGTAAATTCAAACAACAACCATAAAATTTACATTTCACTTTAAAAAACAACTTTCTTGAATAACTTTTATACCGTTACACCCATACCACCAAGCGTACGCTCGGACTGAAGGCTCCACGGGATGGGTCTCCCCTTCCAAGGAGACACATGTGCGCATGCGCGTTTCAGCTCAGCACCAGCTGTACCAACGTGCCCCTGTCTCAATTTACCCCTGTCTCCCCTAGCTATTTTCATTTTGAATCCTTTTGTAGCAGTTTTGGCCGTTTCCAGTGAAATTCTACTGATCTTGAGTAGATACTTTTAAAAGTTTTTTAGTTAGAGTGTAGCAAACACAGCAATGTCGTAATATACGAACAACGACCGATCCAACGCAGAAGTGTAGAACTCATGGGAGAGGGGTGGGGATAGGAGAATATATACCATTCCCCCACCCTCCAAGTTTGAAACAAAGGTGCGTGTACTGATTTACGCGCGTTATAAGTTATACCTACTTACTGACGTGATAAAGAAAGCTAACATTAATTATTCATGCAAATAATTAATAAAAATAAAATGAAAAGTTTGGATTAATATAATGAATACAGTTGATAAAGTATAAAATCAATCATATTAAAACATTAAAAAAAAATCTTAGTATTCAGTATTAATACATAGGACATAGGCCTATATATAAAATTAATTATTTAATTTCAAAAAATAATCGAGATGGATTTTTATTAATAATGCAAACTAATAAATATGTTAAATGTTTATCCTTATTTATTAATTTTAATTATTTATTTACTAATCATGTAATAATTTATAATGCAAATAAATTATACATACGGGAACATAATCTCATATACATACATAAATACACTTGAAAAGTGTATAAACACCATTTATATCACTTATATTCACAATAAATAAATAAATGTTTTTAACTATATGGACCAATATACAATACCAAGCACTAAAGTATATGATTTAAAAGCACGTATTTAATCTTTATTTCTATGTAGCCTTTTTTTCATCCTGTGAAAATTTCATTGCATGGTGCGCGAGCATCGTGAAAAATCACTCTAATCATTTTTTCAGAACGTGCCTAAAGAATTATAAATTCAAATAATTGCAAAATATCAGTGAATGCAATATGTTAATTTGAGTGATGCAAGGTGAGCTGTTAAAACACCTGCGGTTTCAACTGTGTGAGAAGCCCCGTCGCTAAGGCTACTACTGTAGGCCCATATGTGGAAATACGGAAATGTCGTCCATTCATTTAGTCGCAAGTTAGAATGCAAACCTTCTAACTCTCCCACTGTGTTCGTGATTGGACCGCAGTTATTTGGACACGCCCATCCACGACAGATTCCCAGCTAGAAGATAAAAAAAGTTAATCAGGCAGTGCTAACAGAAGAATTAGCGAATTTCGATCATTCCAGTCAACAGGTGTTACGAGTCGGTAACCAATCAGCAGATGTAATTTGCACGAGTGCATAGAGGATCAAGGAGTCTATCCTTTAGGGATTTTAAATCGCGAATTTTTCCGGTCTCTAGGAATTAGGCCTCTCCATTTTGCAATTTCAAATATTATATGTTTTGGTTTGACATGGCATAGGACTGATCTTTGGCTACATGTTGAAGTCAACACTTATGAACTGGTGCGGTTATCAAAAGACAGCTGTAGAAATCCGCGATAAATATTAAGTTATTTCCTCGCGGCGCTTACAGAATAGAGCCGGTTGGTAAATATGTGGTTGCAACAAGGTGTGGAAGTTCTGGGGGATGTGATTTATACCTTGACATGCCAAATATTAGGATAAGTAGTTCAAAATTATAATTACAGGTAAAAGATAAAAATGGGTTAAAATAAACAAAAAGGACATTAATAATTCCCTCAGTAGACATGCCATCAAATCCATTCACATTGTTTGTTAATCTCATATTTATATCTAAAACTTTTGTCTAAAACAATTTTCGATAGTACAAACCATTACTGCAAGGGGTTGAAAAAACCTGGAGTTAAAATAAGAAAGTAAATTAAACTTCCATACCATGTATGCTATCGAATTAATGTTTTATTTTGTTTAACATTTTATATATTTTTGAAAACTTTTGTCTAACGTGAATTTTACGTAAGAAACCATTACTGCAACGGTTGGATACAACAAGACTATAAAGACAAAAGTAATTAATTTTTTTTTAGTATAAATCCTATCGAATCCGTTATAATTTATTGTAAACTTCCTAAAATCTAAAACCTTTGGCTGAAAGAATTTTTGATGAAACGAACTATTACCGTAAAACAGTTTTTGTGAAAATGCACGGGCCTCTGTGTGATCGGCCGTGGTCTCCAGCGCAGCCTCGCGCCTGGCCCGACCTCGGCAACTCGCGTCAACCCGCTCCGCCCCCTCCCCTCGCTCCGTGCATGACGTGCTTCCACCACGTGGGCTCTGCACTCCCCCCCCCCCCCCTCGACCACGTGCGCACTCATGCCCCAGGAGAAAACCCGAGTCCGGTGTGCTTCTACAAATGATTCCTTTGGAAACAAGTTGCCAGGAAATGGCTTGCAATACCACGAGAAGAATATTGTAACTTTGTACAACACATGGCTATCGTAATTATTTTCATATATAAAATACGTTTATAGAGATAATACTGAGCATTTCTCACGAAAATTGGCGCATAATTTTATATTTTATTTGATGTTTCATTCAAGTATATAACCTTTTTTGAACCACGTTGAAAATAATCGAATATCCAATAACTGGACTTTATTTTGTTTTGTTATGTGTTAATGTGCGCATTTAGTACTGGAAAGCTATTCAGGGAACGGTTTACAAATTAATAACTTTAACTGCTGGAGTTACCTACCTGTCCAAACCACAATGTTAAAAAGATTAGTATCTTAGTGTCTCAGAGTTTAAAAATTTAGCTTTCGTAGACTCGTCTCGAGAGGAGCTTGACGTTTCACATTATCTGGGCGATGACAGTGTGCATTTCTAATTAAAACACTTGCATTGTTAACTGAAAGTCTTAAATAAAATAGTTACTGAAACCATGCTAAACTTTTGAGAAATTTCGGTTTAGTTGTGAATGTGGTAAGATTGCTCTATACACTGTTAGTAATGAAGCATAAAAAAAGGTTCTCAGTAGTTCCAGACAACTACTCCAGATTTGACTATCGAGTTCTGTGTTCCGTTATAAACCAGGTAAACAAGTGTTTAGTCAATACTTTCAAGATGATGCATCTGCCTTCGTGTTCAAAGATTAATTAATTAAGAACCTGTGTATTTACAAACATATTAGTAAGTTTACGAACATCCTTAGATGATTCATAACTAGAGACCGGAAAAATTCGCGGATTCAATGACCTCCAGGATAGACTCCAATATCCTCTACACACTCGGGCAGATGCCAAATGTTCATTGGCTGTTGACTTGTGAGTCGTCTCGACTGAGTGGCCTGTGATTCGACACTTCTATGAGTGAGGGTCTCTAATTAGCCCCCCAGTCCTCCAGATTAACAGTGAACCAATGGCAGAAGCAGCACTTATGTAAAATTATTTGAATTTTAGCATAACACGAAATGAACCCGCGAATTTTTCAGGTCTCTATTCATAACCAGTGTTCATCGTAAATTAAAGGATAAACTCGAGGAGCCAGGGAGAGAGGCCATTGTCTCTGGCGGTGTGGAAAGCTAACTGGCTCGGTTCTCCCGACGACCCTCCGGTGTTACCGATCCACGGCGACCAGGAGGTTTCTTTACTTCGGTCCCGACGTCACGAGCGCAGGACCTGTCCTGAATAAACACTCAAACGGGAGGGGTGCACGCCGTGGCGGGGTTCATACACTGTTAAACACTTAGTCCTTAAATATAAGTAGAGACCTGAACAATTCGCGGATTCATTTCGTGTTATGCTAAAATTCAAATAATTTTACATAAGTGCTGCTTCTGCCATTGGTTCACTGTTAATCTGGAGGACTGAGGGCCAATTAGAGACCCTCACTCATAGGAGTGTTGAATCGCATGCCACCCAGTCGAGACGACTCACAAGTCAGCAGCCAATGAACAGTTGTCATTTTCCCGAGTGTGCAGAGGATATTGGAGTCTATCCTGAAGGTCAATGAACCCGCGAATTTTTCCGGTCTCTAAATATAAGATATTTTCATATATTCACTGAGATCTCAGACAAAAAAAACGGGGGTATAGGACTGAGTTTACTTAACTTTAATCATGGACACCCAAGAATCATCTTGTGGAAGAAAAAAAAGACAGTTTTATTTTGTGCTTTAATTTTCTGTACTTTTACAAACGATTTCTTTGGGAACCAGTTGCCAAAGAAGAAGTTCATAATAATACAAGAAATATATTGTAACATTGTACAACAAATTTTTGTGGTTAATTTTGCATATGAAAAATAGGTACGTTTATTGAGATAACTAGCGACCCGCCCCGACTTCGCACGGGTGCAATTCTGATACTAAATATACTACAGAATATACCTATACAACGTTCAAAGCTTTTTTGTCATTAGACAATACAAACATGTTTTCTTTAGAGGTTACTCTTGAAAGAGCGACATATACCTAATTGGCCATGTGAAAAACACTCAATACTCAAATCTAAGCCTGCAACGTTGAAAGTTTGACCCTGCGACTTATTAATGGTCATTGCAATATAGGCACGCGCCGCCGGCCCCCTGGCCGGTACCGCCGCAACCGCTATGTCCCTGCATTTTAAATCTGTAATATCTTCGAAAATATTCATTTTAATTAGGTACATGCTGTAAAGGGCCATATTGATCTATATTAAATGCACAATGTATTTAAGGTACCTAATTGGATAAGGATTAATGCTGTATTGCTTAAAATCGCTTCGTAAATAAGCCATTATTTCTCGTAAAAAGTAAAGGACAAAAATGGTTATTGTGGGTTATCCCTAAGAAATGGACATATACCATCGCGGACTTTTTTGTAGACCTTTTGAAGGTGTATAATACTGTAGTACATTATTTTGATCTATCTCGTAGGGTTCAGCCAGCGTTTGCAATGTAAGCGGAAAAAAAATTTGTTTATTTACGACATCACATTAAAAACCTCTAAAATTATCAGTGTTTCTCTACTATATTATGCATGTATTATACATGTAAACCTTCCTCTTGAATCACTCTATCTATTAAAAAAACCGCATCAAAATCCGTTGCGTAGTTTTAAAGATCTAAGCATACATATGGACAGACATACAGCGGGAAGCGACTTTGTTTTATACTGTGTAGTGATAGTGATTACTGAGTATTTCTTACGAAAATTGCCACATAATTTTATACTTTAATTGATGTTTAATTCAAGTATGATTTTTATCCTTAGACAATATAATCGAATATTCAATGGTTTGGCTTTATTTTGTTGTTTTATGCTTATTACGTATGCAACTATTAAGGAAACGGTTTGAAAATAATTTTAACTATTGGAGGTACTGGGACAACACAAAGCATAAATTATCCGGGTAAGAATCTGAACCCAGTATTACTGTGAACACTGTTTTGTAGTGGTCCGATTGTTTTCATGTAAATGTACAAATTTACGTTTCATTTACAAAAAAAAAAAAATACAGTGTGATCTTGGCTGGCTTTTCTGTATGCTGGTGTATTCATATTTCTTGTTCATTCTTATTGTTTCTCTATGGCATGCAGGGGAAACCAGTAATGGTTTTCGTTCAAAAAAACGTTTTAATCAATCTTCTTAGTTGCAAGAATCATTCAAAGAACGTATCTGAAAGACTAGTTAGTTATACGTGAAGAACACTCGTCTTCCATCCTCGTTCGCGTTTGCCCTGTTTACAGCGTAACACATTGAACTCATAAACGTGGCTACGGCGTAGGCCGGAACTACAATATCCCGCGTCCGTTCGTCAATCTCGTGACCTGCAGCCAATAAGGCGGACCGAAAAATTTCATCCGTCCGTCCGTCAAATGCTTGGTAACTTCATACTTTTGACGGATGGACGGATTAAATTATAACCTCCAAACGTCATTTACTTAGGTGTTTGCGTGTCAAATCTTATTAAATTTGATTAGAATTTGTTTAATTGTTTAGCTGCTTCCAAAATTATTTCTTAGCTTGAACACATTTGAAAAATCTTTTTTTTTTTTAAAACAAAAATGGTCTGAGTCACATAAGTGTATTAATTATGCATGGTAAAACTGGAAATGTGAAAATAAATACAATAGTGGAAACAAATTGTGTTTAATGAGTTATAAGTACTTAGTTTACATGATTGTTTAACTAATATAATTGCATAAGACGCTTTTTCCACAAAATGTAAGTTTTAAACCCGTGTATAAAATCAAATATTTCATTTTAAAATAATCGAGATAAAATTTAATCAATAATAAAAATCAATAAATATTCCGAATATTTATAATTTATTAATTTTTATTATTTATTAAAAAAAGTGTAATAATTTATAATTTTAATTCAAATAAATAACACATACGGGAACATATCATTTATTTAAATACTCTTGAAAAAGTTTATTAACACAATTTATATCACTAGTATTCGCAATAAATAACGTTTTTTTTAATTTTGTGGACCTGTATTCAGTATCCATTACTAAAGTTTAGGATTAAAAAGCACATATATAATTTGTATTTGTATGTAGTCTTTTTTTTTTACATCCTGTGAAAATTACGTTGCATGGTGCTGGCACATCGTAAAAATTCACTCACGTCATTTTTTCATAACGAGCCTAAAGAAGTGTAACTCGTAAAAATACCTAGGTCTCTATGATATTCATTTTAATTTATTTAGCAGAAACATTTATGCAAAATAAATTTTAAATTTGAACACTGACAAGTTTTGAAATTTCAGTCAATAATTATTAACTGTCTCCACCATCCAAACATCTGATAGAAAAAAAAACGAACCCTATCAAAATAGCTTCAGAGCGAAAATGTTCATTGTTGCTAGAATGTTCAGTGTTGGAATAACTGGAGCCGTCACATGGGAAAGGTGTTATTATAAGTCTGTGAGCCAGTTGGCTTAACCGCCAAGTACCTCCGTATAATGGGTTCTGGATTATGATACAGAGCATTGCATTGATTTGTATGTGGTTTTTTAGTTTAATTTTAAGTGAGATTAATACTTCACAATATTAGTGGTATATTGGCATAAAACCCCAAGGAATCATCGATAAAAACGCTAAAATAATTTTTTATACAGAATTTCAAAAATAAATTTCAACGATAGCCGGTAAAATTATAGCAAATTTTACATTTTCAGAACACTACCAGATGGTTCTTATGTGTTATCACGAGAATGAGATACAGTTATCGCGATGCGAACTTATTACGTGTGCGTGAAGATAAAAATCGTTATAGGTAGGTAGATTTCCGGAGGAAATGCTGTTACTAGCGTTATGGCAGACATTGTTTCAGTTAAATTCAAACATGAAACTAATGAAACAAAATAAAAGTGTTCGTAATTGTTCTACGAAAACTAACAGTCTTGGTGTAAAGTTGCTTATAATGAACTTAATATATTGTAACTTAATGTATCGATGGTGGAATTTATTACATTGTTCTTGGCAAATAAATATGTTCTTAAAAATTACATTCATTTATCAGTTGAATGTATCTGAAGGTAAAAACCATCCACTATATATATATATATATATATATATATATATATATATATATATATATATATATATGTGTGAAAAACGCAGTGTACTGAGAGTATTGCCACGATGATAGCTGACGAAGCAACAACTCTCGAGCTTAACTTTAAACGTGTAAACTAGACTTAAGGTGGGCTACATTCGCGACATGAACATTGGATAGTTATAGCGATTAGCTCTGACTTACACGACACAAAATCACAGCGACCTGGCAACAATGAATTTAAATTTGTACCCATTCACTACTTTGTTTACTTTTGGTTGTTTTAGCATGCGAGAAATAAATGATGCTGTTGTTGGTAGTGTGCAATTAAAAAAGAGAGGGGGGGGGGGAAATAGTTTTGACAGAAGAAATGTCACAAAAACGCAGAAATTTTTCGAAATAAATGTTGAAAGAAATTTGTACCGTCCGCAAAGTGCGTCGTAATGTTTATAGCGTAACTTCGTTGCGTGAAGGTAAATAAATAAATACATTTGGTACAATCGTGTCAACACTTGCATATAGGTCTATACTTATCTAATAAATAAAGTTCTCAAATTACCACGTACTACGAAGTTCAGAGGTTCTGATCGTACTAACACAGTACTAAACAAGTCTAGTTAAACCTAGAGAGAACTGCGATCAACACCAAATGCTTATATAGCAGTGTACGACTGCAGCCAGCCGCAGACAGAATAACGCCGAGTTCACAGTTCAGCTGCCAAGTGTAATACTGTGCCGTGCTCGTGAAACGCCTACGTCGATTGTGCCAGGGCCTTCAACGGTCCGCGAGCTCTTGGCGTGACGAAGTGACGGCTTGCTGCAGGCAGGAGAGGCTGCGGCGAGTTGGCCGCTTCTTGCCCGCAGCGCCGCTCCTCAATATCAAATCACATATTTCTTTGTAAGTGGGAGCGGGTCTCGCTGCGAACCAGCAGGTAGGCCATACTATATTAACCTCTTTTGTGAGTCGGATACGTGACTCCAATAGCAACTAAACAATGCCGTCCGACAATGCCCCTGTGGGGTATGCAGACCGGGGAACAAAGCTCTGCTAGGGACACTCCAGCGGGCTATTACTCGATGAGGGGAAGAGGGGTGGGTTGGCCAAGTGCTGTAAGGGGTGAAGAGGGAGGGGGCTGGGCGATCTAAGGGTGAAGACGGCCTACTCGTAGACCGCCGCTGATCGCCGCTAAATGGGCACTTCTCATCGCCTCGTCGAACGCCAACTGCACTACTACACCTGGTTCTAAGGGTCTTCATTGCCAGTCATAAGACTGGAGCTTGAACGGGAGTTTCTTTTCAGCTCGTTGCTTGGTGTTTACCTAAGTGACACACGGTTCCAGTAGTAGATTTTGTACGGGATAGAACGTCTGTAAACTGATTTGATGACTTTTTTGCATAATTATCCATAAAATTATCATCTCTCAACTTTTTAGAATGTACACATAAAAATAACTTAAAAAAATTTATCTTAAAAATTGTGACTTTTCAGATTATAAGTTTCAGATGAATTTTATTAATTATTTAATTTGAAAAATTTTAAGTTTTTTTTAGAATTGTTGACGCTTAATTAATATAGTTTAGTACATTTTAAATTAATTTCAATTGTTACATTATGTACCAAGCAGTATTAAAACTTTTTTCTGTAATATATTTAGCTCTTTACTTTTAAAAAAAGTTATAGTTCTAACTTTTACAACTACATAATTGTGCAAAAAAATTACTAAATAAATATTTTTTTATTTCATAGAAGTTATGTCGGATGAAAAGTCTACAATGTGAGCATTGTTTTAGTGGTACTTTTATGCGAAATCAGACATTAATATGTATAGAGATTTTTATGTTAAACTTGTGCCACAGCTTTAAAATACAAACATAGAAATTTATTTTGGAAAGTGATTTAGTGTTGCAGATATTTTTTTTCGTAATAAATTATGATTTTACATTTTATGTATTAAAATTACCACAGAAACCATGAAAAACAGAATTTGTAGTTCAAGATTAATAGAACTTTTGTTCAGTAAGAACTTTGTTATCATTGTGTTAGCAGTGACAACGGATATAACTTAGAGAGGGTCGTAGTTACTAGAAACACATTTATTCATTATGAAGCAATTAACAATAGTTATGAGTGGCACTGAACAGTACTTCAATACTTCAGTTGAAAAGTTTGCCAGCATATACTGGGATTTACTCGGTGATGACACTGTGACAAATAAACGTAATGTTACTGATCCTGCGTTAAAAAAATTGTACATAGGCAAATACGACTTCCAACCGAACAACTAACAATTCATAAACATAAACACAAGCGCAGTTAAAGTCTAAACAAGAGTGAGTTATTATACAAATTCTTTAACTATGCACGCCAGGCTACTGGTGCGAATATAAGATATTAAAAAAAAAGTATGTTAAATTACACAGGTCTTTTTTTTTTTTTTTTTTTTAAAAAAAGCCAGTATTCTGCTGTTACGTTACAAACTCTCTAGGCGCACCACTCAGTTCCGTGGTTTCAAACCTCATCGTAACTCGCCTCAAATTCCGTCGCGATGCTAGCGAGTCGCCACTCGCTGGCGCCGACTCTGGAATAGTCGCCGCACAGTAAGTTCGTACTTTTGGGAAGAACTGTTGAAAAATGGAACTAAGAATATTTGGTTTACTATTGTGCAATTTGTTTGACAAATAAATAAACAAAATAGGACGACATAATTTATCAAGCTATTACGTTTCCGTACGTGTGTATGAATACTGAAATAATTTGTATTTGTTAATTTTATATGTAAGTTTTTAAACACGCGTGGCAACGATATTTATCGGTATGTTGGCTACACACTTGAAGAAATAGTTCCTTAGTATGTAATTTTGAACAGCTTGAATAACGATAAATATTGCTTAAAATGTTTCACATATGTTTACTTCCAGATCCTGGAGTAATATTGTTTAATATATACGAAAGTTAAGTTATTTTGTTTACAGATGACGTTGCAAGCTGTTGCGGATGAATCACCTACGTAACTGTGTGTCGGCCCGAGCCATGTTGAACGCTTGTTTGCTCAAAACGACTTCTGATTTTCCGAAAACATCCAGTGTATTTGTGTACTAAATAATTTTCTAATTTTAAAGGGTTGTCTTAATTGTAACTTGTAGTGAACTATTGCTTTTACAGTGCAACTTTGTGTTAGTTATTACGGTTTGTTAGGTTATTAAAATGAATGTAAAGAAGAAGGAGACAACCGGTCATCAGAGACAGCAAGATATTATCAACGTGGCACGAAGAGTTACGATGTTAATGAATACAGGTCAACTGGAACAGGGTGATGTCGCAGAAATGACAGCATTTCTTCTAGATCTGGGCGTCACGACCGTGAAAAAGTGAGTGACTAATTAACACGTTATGAAAGTATGTGCGTGAAAACGTTCCGTTAGGTTGGGGCGTGTTTGTAAAATAGTGTAAAAGTACCTTACTCGCAGCTTTCTTGTTTTGAATGTCGAGCAAATTACAAACAGACACGTTCTTATATTTTCGGTTTTATATTAGGTAATGGATTTATCTGCTGTGCACCCGTGGAAAAGGTTGCAGGGCTGTTCAAGACAGCACATTAAATAATACATAGGTCCCTAGAGGTCAGTATAGGCCTACAATTAAATACTGTAAACATAATTGTGTAAACAATGCGTAGCGTTTTCTTTCATTTGTAAGCATCAAGGAGGAGGAGGTTCACCGACAAAAAATAGCAATTAATGTATATTATTAATTTAATTCAAGTAATAAATGTATAATTGTGTTTAAATTTTGGTGCAGTCTTTCTGAAAATTATTATAATCTTTTGTTTTGCGAAAAATACCCGTATGTTTGGTAAACATTAGAGATTATAAAATCGGTATGATACTTTTTTTTTTTTTAAATTATTGCTTCTAAGCTGCATTTAATGATCCATTTGAGTTTGCGTAGGTAGGAATTTTTACAATGTAGTTGGTAGCTAATTCTTTTTGGCTAGTACACACACTATTAGTAGATTTTTGAAATAAATACTGATAGCTTCATGAGTTTTATTACAGTATCAATTCTAGTGGACGATATAATATGTAGGCTTTTTTGCATTATTTTAAAATCTAAGATTAATTTTTTTATAATGTCCTTGGAATTTATTTTTTGCATGGGTTAATACATACTTTGTCACAGTTACTTTGCATACATGTAAGTCACCAGTGTAACTTCTATATGGAATGTTTTTTATTGTTTGTTTGGTATTATTAAACCTTCATTTTTTCAGCACGTAGGCTCACTTAAAAGTAGTTGTCAGTACAATGAACAAAATAAAGCATAAGTTTGAGGATAAATATACACATACATTTATATTATAAGCCAATTGCACATATATTTCATGAACCTGAGTAATAAAATGTTTTGAATTAGGTATATCTATATACATACATTAGGCCTATAGATCATTGCATAATGAATATAATACATTAAGAAAATTATCCTCACAATAGTAACCCTTGCAGTGTAAACAGTTTTGATAGTAACTGTTGTTCTGTCATGATAGCATATTCATAAGTGTATGTTAGTTAAAATTTCATGTTTTTAATTACATATGCTCAGGGTAAATGTGCTAATGTATGCTTTTTAATTACAGGTGTTCTGGATAACGTGTTT
Organism: Bacillus rossius redtenbacheri; assembly: GCF_032445375.1. Taxonomy (NCBI): domain Eukaryota; kingdom Metazoa; phylum Arthropoda; class Insecta; order Phasmatodea; family Bacillidae; genus Bacillus; species Bacillus rossius. The sequence goes on from NC_086332.1 coordinate 41,327,788, forward strand.
AGTGATATGTAATTTCTCTGATGTGTTTATATGTGATTCTTAAACATTAGTTTCATTACAGGATATAACATAAAATTGATGGTAGTGATAATTTATTGCTGAGTTTCGATTTATTTAATATATTTATTTTATTACATATTCTTAAGTTAAGTTTTTTATGGCAACAATTTCTTTTCTGCATTGTACATACTTAAGTGATATAGTTTTTATATGAGACAAACCATATAGACACATAAAAATACACACTTACAGAAATGTTTAATGTATAACTTAGAATTTGAATTTAATATTTATTCTGCTTGATAGAAAATAATGCCTCTAATTACAAAAAACATGTTGGTTAGCCATAACCTTTAACCGATACTTGACTCGGTTCGTAGTGCCAGAAAAGTGTTACTAACTTGTTATTTTCTATTCACAAATGACCTCTCGATGTAATGGCAGTGATGTGCCTGGCACTCACGGTTTTAGGAAACTAACAGTTTACATAGCTACCTCATACTGAATAATTTCTTAAAGTTAAATTCTTCATAAATGATACTGACATAATTTTCATGCTTTCAACCATAGCACTTTGTGATATAGTAATCTCGAAGCAGTAAAATTTCTTTAGTAAAACTTAACATCAATTTTTATAGATATTATGTGAAGAGACAGCACCACGCTGGGTTTAAACTCTAAACTATAAAAATTTGCTTAGATTTTTTTATATTTAATATTTGAATTATTAAACATGGTGTTATGACATTTTCTACTGACATTTAACCAATTATAAAAATTGCAGTGTAATTTTATTATCCATTAATTACATCCCTATTTGACAGTTACCCAACCAAAACATTGCCATGTGGTAGTCATGATGTAAAGAAGAGGAGGTGAAACCGTCCGGCCGCCCAAACGCGTCCTCCACTGCGCACTACGTCACCTTGGTCGCACCGCCCGGTCTACACGCAGCGCGCTTACGGGAATACGACGCAGAGACAGTTCATTTACAATCGTTTGAATAGTAAGAGTTACCACGAAGCGTAAAAATACTTTGCTATGTGCATTGTATAGCATGCATTTAGAACATACAGTTTAAATAAATGTATTTGCATCCAAACGCGGGGTTTATATTAATAATAAAATCAACGAAGCAATATTTTTCTGCTGTTTCATCACTTCAAAATGTTGATTGGGTCTTCTAAACACAGAATGGTAATGTAAATTGGAATGAATATACTTCGAAAATATTTATTATGAATATTAATAAAATATACATAATAAACAATCAGGATGCAGGCGACAAAGAATAATACAAACATATTACCGAAAAAAGTATCTGACAAAGCAAAGTTTCTATAAATACGTATTTGTAATTTACATAAACATAAGCGCTTTTGATTTATTTACTAATTTTAATTATATTTAGTTACAAACAATAAACAAAAGGATAAATAATGATAGAAAGTATATTTAAAAAAAATATATTTAAAACATATTATTAAACCAAATAGCTCTACAATATTCAACAAAAAGCAGCTTGCAGGCATTAAAAAATTTTTAGGTACAAATATATAAGTCGAATGTTTTTAAACTTACTAATATCAACTTAACATATTATATAATGTGATAGTAATTTATATATATTATATGTTATATTATATATATAATAATAATAAATATTAAACCCCCTTTATTAATAGTACACAACCTAGTGTTTAGGTTTAGAAAAAAAATTAATTTGAAATAAATTTTGTAGTTCTCGCTGATGCCCGAACACACAAACATTTTAAAAACAATTGATTTGAGTTTTTATTAATACGTTGAAATTTAATTTTTAATAAATTAATTCAATAAATAACCTTTTTACCGCGAAATACTTTATTATTATAGATAATAACTCAGTATTTTGCACGAAATATATTCCTTGAGCTAACATTAACCTACAGTTAATCATATAAAAAATTAAAAATAAATACCCTTATTATAAAACAAGTGACATTTCTACTTAAAATCACGTTTGTTTAAACTTACCTCTGCTAACACAGAATGTGTCCTTCCTTTTGCATACTTTCACCCACTTATTGCAAAGATCTTCATTTTTTGGAAAAGAAAAATATTTTATGCCAGAATCTTGAGTCTGTTTGAAATGATTGTGACATCCGAACACTGCACAACTTGGTATTTCAACTACATAAAACTACGTTCGCACGAGACGCAGATGAAATGGATGGGAAGCGCCTGGAAGAAGAGCGCTGGCTACAACCAAGGTGACGTAGCGAGGGAGCGCGTGGAGGGGGAAAACCTGCGCACGGTTTCACCTCCTCTTCTTTACATCATGGTTGCAGTCACATGGTTTTCCACATGACAATGTTATTGTTGATATTTGGCCGAAGGATACATAGTCACCTTGAAAATAGATCCCAGCTTGAAGCAGGGCTTCCTAAAAGTATGAACTTACCGTGCGCTGGCTATAGTCGTGATGCGCAGAACTCGCTCCCCAGCGACTCGCTCTGCAGGCGGAAGTGTCAACCAATCGAACACCGACACCGCCTGCCAGACGATCTCTTGGCAGCAGGTATCGGGATATGTCCTCAAACAGTTTTCGCAGGCACTCGTTTCTGCACTTGGAGTAAAGCACAGAACAGGCACACCACCTTCTCCCTTCAAACACGTACTCCACTGTCTCTGTATAAGCACGCGTGTCTTACGTAACTTATCGTAAACACACTTCGTGCACTTACGAAAAACCACGTCGGACATTGGTTTGCATTAATGCCCTGCCATACTGAATCCAATTCAAGAGCAGTGGTATTTTAGTTACGTAAGCGCATCACACGTTACGTAACGTACGTACGGTCTGGTAACCACCGTAGTCACGTATGAGTAGGAAGCCCAATCTGCAAAAGCCAGCCGCCTCTACCGCCAGCTACCGACCAGCTCAAAGACTCCAACCACTACCGCCACCATCCACTATGTCCATGAAATATGTCACCAACATAAACACGGCGACGATACGCAACGTCCCCAGAAAATGACAAAGTTCAAACTAGACTTGGTACATTTTCAACCAACTCTTGCAGCGATGCACCTCTGAAATATTCTATAATCTCAAGTTCCGAAAAAATAATAATAATAATTCTATCACCAAATATGACTCAGCGTTTCGTTGCCATACCGGACGTGCGTCGTTCCAGCGGCAATCCGGCAGCGTGACGGCGTCTATGGAGTCGGCGCATCGGCGGGCGTAATGATGATGCTTGGAGCGGCGGGCACCGACGGAATATGCTGTTACTCGCTCTGGAGGTGTTTATATAACCGTAGAAGCGACGATTAGCCCAGGAGAGAACCTTATAGAAGTCTTCTAGGCAGTCGCAGCAATGGCCGTAGTCCGGTTTGACGTCACCGTTGGATGTTGACAATAAGAGGATTTTTTTTGCCCGGAACACTTTATTATTCACACAGAACCACTGGTTGCTTGGAAGACAAACTATTCTCTAGACGCGCAAGCATTGCATGTTGCAAACCCCACAGCCGTCGAGTACAAGTTCTTACTAAATATTGAGAAAGGTAAACCAAGGGAGATGGTTTGCACCTACAGCACAACAATTTGTAATTAGTTTTCTTGGTTTTGGCCAAGCTCCAAGAGCGCTGTAGCCCGGGTTTGGATTGGGAAGAGGAGAGTAGTCGCAAGGGCAGTCACGAAACCAGCTGTCCAAAAATGTATTGCTGACAACCATGTCATAACCCTTTCATAATAGAAACCTTTCTGCCCAGCCCAACTCTTCTTCCAGACCATTCTCTTGTCCTGTACACAACCTGCTTGTTTAACACATACCATACTGCATCCCACATTACTTTGCCCAGGGTTTTCCCTGTGTCCATGCAGGTCTTTACCTGGGCTCATCTTAAAAAGTTACAGACGAGTTAGTTATGGTGCCAATCGCTGTCATGGCTGGCCAATCCCCAAGAAAGCACACGTGGTTGAAACCGCGCATGATAAGGCGCATATGCCTCCTCCCTAAACGCACTTAAGTGTCCTCTCTAACACGTAGGCCAACCTCTCTCAACACAATACACTTAGGTTAGAGAAAATATATCTGCCACCGCAGCTAGTGCCCAACCGTGAATGTTGATGTGAATTATTTCTGCCTAATGAAGTGAGGGGGCGACTGAAATGCTGCCCCTTGGAAGGGCACCCCTTCAGGATTTTTCTGACAATGGTTTGTTTGTACAGCGACTGGAAGGGCAGCCCATCCAATTTCTGAAAACATGTTTCTTTAAGTGTTTAAATAGTCCTGAAAACTTGCCCCTTGGAAGGGAAGCCCATCAGGATTTTTCGGTGGTGTCTTTGAAAGGTTTCTGGATTGTTGCCCCTTGGATGGGCAGCCATTCAGGATTTTTCTGACAGTGGTTAGTTTGTAAAGCGACTGGAAGGGCAGCCCTTCCAGTATCTTAAAATGTGTCTATTTTCGTAATTTTATAATCCTGAATTGTTGCCCCTTGGAAGGGCAGCCCATCAGGATTTTTCTGACAGTGGTGTTTTTGAAAGGTTGTCTGAATTGTTGCCCCTTGGAAGGGCAGCCCTTCAGGATTTTTCTGACAGTAGTGTTTTTGTAAGGCTGTCTGAATTGTTGCCCCTTCGATGGGCAGCCCTTCAGGATTTTTCTGACAGTGGTTAGTTTAGGTTAGGTTAGGTTAGGTTAGGTTAGGTCACTTTACAAAGGGGTAACAATTCAGACAACATTTCACACACTTGGTTAGAATATGGTATATTACGTCTTTGAATAACCTAAACCCGATGTAAATTCATATTTATGCGTTTTTAATCTTTTAGAATATACTTGCGTGGGTTTGGACAAAATTATATTTTAAAAATAGCATTTAACTTATTCCCTAAATTACATATACCGCAATAACTCTCAAACTATAAGTTACACCAATATTATGAAACTAATCAAACCGTGTTTTTAGAATGATATTATTTAATAGGTACCTAATTCTTTTTACTTGTTTGTTGGTTTAAGAAAAATATTATTTAATTTTTGAGGATTAAACACAAGTTAGTATTTTTTTTAACGTTGTTTGTCATTTGTAAATATTGCAAGTATTTTGTTTATTGTTTATGAACATCTATTTCCCCCCCAAAAAATTAGCAATCTTGTAAAGCTTGTATAATAACAATAGTTGAAAAATATTAATTGCATTAATAAAGAAGTCCTTTACTTTCAAAAATATTAGATTCTCAGCCCCGTTTGCGAATAAACATAAATTGCTTACTAATTAACTAAACCATTGATAAATTTTGCTACCGCCCTGCTGCTTAACTGCCGCAACAGTGCGATTAGCAAATTATCCCCACACTCATGCCCCAAGGCCAACCAAAGGTAAATGGCTACCTCTCCGCTTATTTCCCGGGCAATATGTGAGTTCCATTAATAAAAAAATAAAACAATTAAGTGCAGTCATTATTTACTTTCATGGCTATTACTCATTACCAAGGATTACAACCTCCCACGTATACATTAAATACATAGTTATTCTACCAAAAGGTATACATATATATATAAAAAAAATCTATAGTTGAAAGATACTATAAAGTTTAAGAGATAAAGTTCCTACCAGTCCTGTGCGCTCACTTTCCCTAAACTCGTTTGCTTGTGGGTGATACTGCAGTCCTCGTAATATTCAAACAAAGTACGTGAACTGTCTCCATGCACTCCATCAAAATTAGTACCATGCGGGCCCGACTAAAATAACAAGTACATTAATGTTCATCCACCAAAAATGTATTGACCGGCCCCGGAGTAAAGTCAAATTACGTTGCTAGTCACCGTCTACTTCAGCAAAACATATTTCACAGCCCCGATCTTCGCCTATTCTGGCCATAACAAGTATGAGCGTCGACTCCTTACTTTGAGCATGTTGAGTGGGGCCCCAGCTGGTGGTCAACGTGACTCTCCGCCGCTGCCACACCGCGGGCCAAACGGTCTCACCGAACCATCCTCCTGCCGTGGTCTCTCGCTCGCAAGTCCGTTCCGCACACTCGCGCGCCACAGCTGAGCGCGTCACTCGGCTACGTCACCATCGAGCTTCTTCGGCCGTCCTCGGGTACGCTCGTAACAACCAAACCAACACATCACTAATTATTCGTAACTAAATGCCTAGTTTGTAATTCATTTATCTGTTTTCTGTCTTAGTTTCTTAGTTTTTTAGGTGCTGACTGGCGGCGGAGTGAGTGGTCAGTGCAACCACTCACCACCAGGGGCGCTTGCGTCCCTGGTCACTAAATCCAGTACTGGACAATTAGCAAAGCGGACCACGAGTCCAAGTGCCCAACCCCCGCATGGTAGACTCTTTTCTACTCTGTCCAACACTTCATCCAGACCATCCTCTGTCTCCTGTAAATTCCTACACGTAATGCATGCCAATTTGCATCCCGCATGAATGTGCCCAAGGTTTTCCCTGTGTCTATGCAGGTTTTACCTGGGCCCAACCTATCTATAGTTATAGTCTAGATTTAAGAGTGAGGGGAGTTAGTCATGGCGCCAATCGCTGCCATGGCTGGCCAATCCCCTCCTAGCACATGATGCATGCGACCCTCTCCCTGCATGGCTAATCCCAGCATGACTAGGCGTATAGGCTTCGGCCTGAGACGCACCTAGGTCCCTCCCTAACCCGGACCCCTCCAAAATACACTTAGTTTTAGTTAGGTTAGGAAAAAAAAATCATCACTAATTAGTAATATAAGTCCTAGATACTAAGTAATAGTCATCAAAAATATATATTTCTAAAATAATAATAAAAACTAAAAAAAAAAAAATAAAAAAAAATATTTATAGTTATTTTAGTTTTATCTTAAGCACTGCACGTCTATCCCTGAGTTGGGTGTTTGCATATTTCGTAACGAAATGCCTAGTTTGTAAGTCATTTATCTGTTTCTGTCTTAGTTTCTTAGTTTTTTAGGTGCTGACTGGCGGCGGAGTGAGTGGTCAGTGCAACCACTCACCACCAGGGGCGCTTGCGTCCCTGGTCACTAAATCCAGTACTGGACAATTAGCAAAGCGGACCACGAGTCCAAGTGCCCAACCCCCGCATGGTAGACTCTTTTCTACTCTGTCCAACACTTCATCCAGACCATCCTCTGTCTCCTGTAAATTCCTACACGTAATGCATGCCAATTTGCATCCCGCATGAATGTGCCCAGGGTTTTCCCTGTGTCTATGCAGGTTTTACCTGGGCTCAACCTATCTATAGTTATAGTCTAGATTTAAGAGTGAGGGGAGTTAGTCATGGCGCCAATCGCTGCCATGGCTGGCCAATCCCCTCCTAGCACATGATGCATGCGACCCTCTCCCTGCATGGCTAATCCCAGCATGACTAGGCGTATAGGCTTCGGCCTGAGACGCACCTAGGTCCCTCCCTAACCCGGACCCCTCCAAAATACACTTAGTTTTAGTTAGGTTAGGAAAAAAATAATTAATCATCACTAGGCGGCCGTTGAGGAAACGGTTTCATTTTCTTTGTGTCCTAATGAAATTTAATAATAACATTATTATTAATAATAATAAAATAAAAACATAATAAGTAAAACTAATTAAATAAAAATAACATAAACATTAAATAAATTATTAATTACAAAAAAAATTAAATTATTAAATGCAAAACTAAACAAACGCTTCTTAAAAGAAAACAAGCAACAGCCAACTAAATCGCAAAGAAAGTTATCGAAAACGGTAACAATTTTATTTTATCATATTTTATCATTTAAATCGCATTTATCTAAATCACCATTTTACTACCACTAGTACTTAACTTTAAAAATAAATTATGTGTTTAGCATTAGGATCAATATTCATAAATAGTCATATAATCAAGAAATCCATATAACTAGAGACATGCAAAATTCGCGGATTCATTTCGCGATAGGCTAGCATCAAAACAACTATACTTTCGTACCGCTTCTGCGATTGGCCCACATTTTATCCGGGGAACTGTGAGCAATGGGAAACACTAAACCAAGAAAGTGCCGAATTACGGACAGCATAGTTGAGACATCTCAAGCGTCAATAGCCAATGAACAGGTGTCATTTCCGCGAGTATTTAAAGGACTGTGGAGTCTATCCTAGAGGTCAATGAATCCAAGAATTTTGCAGGTCTCTACATATAACTAAAATTATTATTTTATTTCCTTACAAGAATCGCCTAAAACATGTAATAATAATTTTAAATACGTATTTACCTTATTTTGAAAATATCAGTTTAAAACCAATAAATAGTTCTGATTTGAATTAAATTTGAAACTGTTGTATTTGGAATATTTTCCAGATAAAAATGTACGTTATTGAATATTAGGTACTACTTTTTTTAACGTTACTAGTACTTTTTTGATGTCGTAACATGTAAAATCAAAAATATAATTATTTTAAAATATAAAATTTTAAACAAAAATTTAGTCCACAAATAATTTTGTGATTTTAATTGAAATAAAATTAAACCAAGATATTATTGAAGTATTTAAACAATTTTTGCCATTTTGATTCTATTAATTATTCAAGCACATAGTTTGAACTAATTTGCGTATTGAAATATTTCCTTATTAAAACAATTTCTTGTTTCTTTTAAACAGTCACTTAATTTATGGTCTATACTATATTTAAAACTATACATATATATTTACTAAACAATATTTTGCTTTTTAATTTTAATCTTTAGTAGGTATATTAAAATAGTTAAGTTGAAAAAATACCAACACATATATTAAAGTTTATTTTTTTAATTCTTATTTTTCTATGATGATAGTTCACAAAAGATTTTAAATCACTTGTCTTATTTTGGTTAAAATTTTTAATTTTTACTTAAATAATTGTACCAATTTTCATTCGATTAGTTTTATGTGTTCTTAATCAACGTTTGGTCAATATTGGTTGACGAATACTTGTATTTATCTTTAGATAGGCCCTACTATATTTTGACATTGCATTCTTATGTTTATCCTCCGTCATATATATTTCATGAGATTCGCAGTGTTTAATAAAAATTTTCATATTATAAATTACGTTTTGTAGCTTCAATATTTAATAAATTCATCACACCATTCAACTATGATTATTACCACTAACTGATGTTTACTAAATGTAGAATTTGAGACTCTAGAAACCCAACTCTTTGAATTGTGAATTTATGTTAATGTTTCTTTAAAAACAAAAAAAAACTTAGGACAGCAAAACATAAATTTAAGTAACATAAGTTCTGTTTACTGACACTTTTAAAATCACAGTTGACGAAATCAAAATACAACATTTTGAAATGAAATAATTTGTAAAAATAATTGGCTGAACGGAAAACCTGCTTATTAGTTATAAAAATAAGCTCTTGTTAATTTATTTTAAATTATAGTTTTAAAAAATGTAAATTCACTTTTAATTGATTAAATGTAATGTCAATTTTGCGGGTGTAAATGACGTGACTGAAAGAAACAATTGGGTGGAATTTATAATTACAAAAGTGAGTATTATAGGTCTACATAGCACTGCTCCGAAATAAGTTTTCAGTGTGTGGATTGTGGATTGTCGGGGTCACTGTGGATTGTGGATTGTCCGTCACTGCCACCATATTGGATTTTATAAACTTTCGCCATATAAGTTTTTATAACATTTCGCTATAATGGAATCCACTATTAAGAATTCAAAAAAAATCCCGCAAAGTGGTTTGGTATTCCTTACAGGTGCTAAGTACTCCTTAAAGTAACTTAGTATTCCTTAAAGTGACTTAGTATTTCTCCTACCAGACACAAGTAAGTTACTGTCACAATCTTGGATATCATATTGTTTTCGTCTCCAAAAGTTTGCCATCGTGTTTGTCTACTGGAGATTGACATCTTAATTTTGGGTGTTTGTTCCTAGACTGTGCTAGTGTCACTCTGCCTCATTCACATAAAGGTCAATGTTTCTTTATGTACGCGTGTTGTTATGAACCTTATATGTCCATGACATTTAATATTTTTTTTTACAAAATGTACCAGAAGTGAGGAGACTCGAACCATGACGTGTTGGACCTCTGGCATGGATAAGTGATGCGCTTGGCTACACGGACAATACAAAGTATGGGACATTCTAGACATTCGACCACACACGTTTACACACATTCTCTCACACTTGGCTACACACGGTTACACATGCAGGTATTTGGCTACACGTGGCTAGATATGGCCACACATATATTTGCTCACAGTTACATATGGCTACACCTCTGGCTACAAACAAACATTTAACTCATCATACTATCGATTTTGTTTTTAACGAAATGACATCTCTTGTAATAATAGTTGCACATACACATCTAAATAAATTCCCTCACTTTCATTACAGTAAATTAATTTATTCTCATTTCTCTCCAAGTTCTTAGTCACTGTGAACGGATTTCTTAGCCTTCATTTTGAAGTTGGGTTACGAGAAATTACACAATCTTGTTTTAAATCACAAATATATATATATATATATATATATATATATATATATATATAAAGCCCAAAAATATTATTCAAGTATGGAGGATAACTAGCTCGTGTGTGAATAATTTCCTGCATATAAGGATGTGATCAAATGTCTCAGACGATCCACAAATTCACTTGGATCGTCCAGTGATGTGTTTTAATAAAACGATAGCCTTAAATATGTATGTATATAAATGATACATCAACGGAATTGCAAATTTTCGACAGATATTTGTCCAACTAATACATGTTTGCACTGCCATCTCTCGCAACATCCTCACCATCTAGTTAACAGAGTAGGAACTAGAGAGCGTAACATCTCTCACGCATTTACGATATTAGTTTTAGGTAAACTATGTACCATATAATGAGACGTTAGCTTATTTAGGTGAAAATATTTTTACATGGCAGTGATTATCATTGATGTTGATGGTATATGACATAAAAATTAGGGAAATAAATTGAAAATTTTACACGAATTTATTAATTTGAATTAATAACCTTTCATTTGAAAAATAAAATTAATTAATGTGTCATATTTCAGTCATTATGACGACAAAATATTTTATGAAATATTTCATTTGAAAGTGGTGGCGTGATTAATTTAATTAACGGTAAAATGTTTTCTTTGTATTAAATTCGCGGTGCATTCTTCCTCCCAGGCGGGATCAAGTTCCTGCCGAAAGAGTTGTACAGATATACATAACTGCACGGCGATCGCCAGGAAGTCTTTGTGCCAGACACAATGGCGAGGTCGGACCCAGTTCCGCGGGTTGGGCCACTCTTGCGCGACAAAAGGCGGGTTTGTCAGCGTGCGACTTTATCATTTAATTGAACGAATGAAGAGGACGAGTTATCATGTTGCAGCGAAAGGACGGGAGATTAAAAAAAAAGAAGATAGAGATGGAGAGAGAAAGACGCGAAGTGGGTATAGACAGACCGGGAAGAAGAAAGTCTGTCGAGCGGAGAGAAGAAAACAACTGTTTGAAATCCGTTTCAAACCAACCCGCGCGGTCGGCGAAGCAGAAAAACGCCGGCCTGCTGAAAAAGGGGTTGAGGGGGGAAGGGGGGGTTGACGATGTGGTGAAGGGTGTAAGAGGAGGGGGAGAGGGAGGTGGCTTTTTGAAACGAGAAGCGTTGCTAACCTTCTGTAAAAATACTTCCTCCCCCTCCCCCCGGCAGCTACCCCCGTGGCTCTTCAGCGTCCACCCCCGTCGCCGCGCCGGCCCATTATTACCGACGGGCGCGCGCAACAAGGGCCCATGTCCGCCGCGCCGCGAGACAGAAACAAGAGAGGAAACCTCGCCGTGTATCGTTCCACGGCTCGCGACGCAGTCATTTCGAGTCCAGGCGGTGCTTCGTCCACCTGGACTCCTTCTCCGCAGTTGGATCCGAAAATCCGCCCACTGACAATAGACGGCATCGAACAAGAACTGACTATACAAGCTGCCAAGACGTTAAACAAACTTCATTAAAAATACCTACATTATCATCCAATTATTCGCACTTCCTTGCAGTTCCGCGAAACATGCTTAGTACAGTGAATTCTTTTTGATCCGATTTTCTATGGTTCGGAAAGTTCTATAATCCGGCAAAAATCGAGCCACTCGCATTCAGAACCAAGGCAACTGCAAGAATAAGTGCAAGAGAATAATTTACCTATTTTGTTACACTCCATCGTGGTCTGGAGCACTACGCCTACACGACTACCGAGCGTTACGGAATTTATTTCACCTGGGTGCGAATGAGTAGAGTACTGATCCCAACTGTTGAGGTACGTTAACGCCCCGTTAAATATTATACCTATACCTAGTAGTTTATATCCTACTCTCTCAGAACAAACCGAGTTTTAGGCCTACTATAAAGGATAATTTTCAAGGTCTTTACGAATCAAGCAATATAACGCTTAGGTTGTGTAATCTAATGTTTTATTTATACCTGTGTATACATAGGGCCCTATACATACCTACATAAAATACCAGTGTTAGAATTATTTCATATTTATAAAAAAATTATGTAAATGATGATGGCGTTTCACAAGAGATTTATCGACATTAAAAATAAATCTCTCAGTGAAACGTAACAATATATTTAGTCATTTAATCTTGATCGAAAAGGCGTTTTCTACGGCACAAGGACTCTTAGAGCTTGAAATCATTTTAGGACATAGTAAATCAGCAAGTAGGTAGGCATGAATACATTTGTGTGAGTTTTAATCAGTTGGTAATTTCTCCTTTCTTTCATACTGTATTTAGTACGTAGAGCATCATTCACGTTTATGTAGCGCTTGAGCGTTATAATGCTGTAGGGAGTAGGTTCACTTGATGTCAGTAAAATTTACTGACACGATAACCATTTAGTAGTAAACATTCCAACGAAAGTAATGCTTGGATCACAATATCGTGACGGGCGGAACGTGAAAGACGCGATTAGAATGCGAAAACTCGCGTATAAAATGTTTCTTGCCATTACATATGCAACACACATTCGACTGCCATAAATATTTACAATTTTTTTTAATCGACAGGTTTGAGAGATATACCTATAGCCTATGTTTAATCCAAAAATAACTTTCATTTGGGAAAAAATCGCGTTTAATTAGTTAAAATATTAAAAAACCTTAATTTTTGTACAAATTAACGAATAATACTACATACCTATTATCAATGTACCTACCAGTGCAACCATCATTTGAAAACAAGATTCTGGAACGCTGTCAGCACCTTCGTGCAGGGACGTGGCGGAAAAAGAAAATCTTTTTCGAAACGGAAAGCCGTTCGCGGTTTTTTGTCGCACTGCCGCCACGCATGTATTGAAGGTGATTGGCTAATAAATTATTTAATTCACGTCGCGCTTTTTAAATTCCAGCATAAACGTTTTTTTTTTTCATTAATTGAAGTGATTTTGCGTTTTTTGTAGCGTTTGGTTTTGAAATTCTGTGATATATTTCAATACTTACTGAATTTTTTTTTTATCTGGGCTATTAAGGGCCTCGCCTACATGGCTCCTTCAGAGCTTAAGAAGAAACTACTCAATATGTCAGAGTGGTGTGAGTTTAGGAAAATAATTTGAGAATACCCTGAGGAAAGATGAGTAACTCTGTTTCCGAATTTCGCTTTTTTTTTTAACTGTATGTTTAGAAGACTGAAAATGGTTACAACGCTAGTTCTCATAGTAATTTTTAGGCATGAAGCAATTGGAACGGATTCTTGAAAGCACTCAATGGACTTGTGTTACAAATTCATCTTCATATATTCGCCATATAATATTATGTTCACCGCTCAGATGTTGTAGTTACCGTATGCACGACGAGACGAATGCGCGCCTAGGCACTAGAAGCACCAAAGAGCGGCGCACTCATGACTTTGCCTCACTGACACAAATTTTACTTTTTTTTTTCCCCCTGGGGTTTCCTGAGTGTGGAACACATGGCGGACCCAGTTTGGCGCGCGCGCGACTGTACCTGGAATCCCTGGAGGCGGTTTTACACTTTAGAGCGCGTGCGCGGGATTACGCCGCGCGCTGTCACGACCAGAGGCCGCGCCAGTGTTGCCACGTCACCCCGGGTGGAGGCGGCGACGCGCGGAGCGGAGCGGAGGTCGCACGGAACGGACATGTGTAACAACGATGCTGCCATCTGTGGAGGATGGCGCGACCAAAGGAAAACTTTACAGTACTAACCGTTAAATTAATTTCAACAAGATGGGAAGTATTTTAATAAAAATCCTTTGTCTCAAAACAGGCCCAGAGTCAGGGTTTAGTATTTTTTTTTTTTTTTTAATCGGAGCCGTTTCATTACAAAGTTACAAATTTCTGTCTGCACACCAAATATTCGATAGTCGACGTAGCGGTGGGTGCGGAAACTACGCGTGATTCGCGTCCATAAATTTAGTTGAAAACACAATATGCGTATACAATGCTCGGCGTTATTATAAAGAATGCTACGTTCAATTTTTGTGTCCGAGTGTCGTATAATAACTTTATTTTCGACACGAGAAACACATGAATTTGTAAACTACATAGCTACTCGTCGACGGTTATGTCATCAGAGACAGATGAGCTCGCCAGCACAGCTCGTGGTAAATGGAGAACGAAGCTGGCGAAGGAATAGGTCCAGGGCAGGGGGCACGTTATTTTTCGCGAGTATATTTCGAGACTAGCTGTTTAAAAACACTGCGGCGTCGTCGTGCGTTTCGTGATTGGTTGAGTTGCTCTGAGGCATACGCGTCTTCTGTTGGCACACGAATCACAGCCATCCAGTGCGGAAGCAGGCGCGTCCGGAACAAGGCAGTGGCTACTCTCGCAGACGGTCGCCAATCACAAGCAAGAGACCGCTGGCGCGGGAATACCTCATCCCCGTCTAATGAGTACAGACCTGCAAAATTCGCGAAATTCATTCGGTGATAGGCTAGAATTCAAACACATATACCTCTTAGATAATTTTGCTATTGGCTTACTGTTCATCTGGACGAATCTCAACCAGTTGTAAACCCTCAACCAAAGAAGGAACGAATCACAGACAAACCAGCTGAGACGACTTACAAGACGGCAGCCAATGAACTTGCGTTATTTGCCCGAGTGTACAGGGGTAAGTGCAGTCTATCCTGAAGGCCATCGAAACCGCTCATTTTGCAGGTCTCTACTAATGAGTAATGAGCGTTCATGGTTTTTTTTCTCGCTAAAAATACGTGGTACTAGTCATGGCCAGCAGTAAGGAGATAAAAATCACGGCGAGCCACAGTCGTGATGGCCGGACAGGGACTCGATGCCGGTCTTCTAAACTGCGAGTCACCTCTGTGCCACATAGCTCCAGGCGTCGCCTCTTTGCGCGCGTGACTGTCCTGTTCAGGCGCGTTATGGGAACATTATGGGAGTGGATTTTTCATGATGCGCGCGCACCATGCAACGGAATTTTTACAGGTTGTAAAAAAGGCTACATGCAAATTAAAATTATACTTATATGTGCTCTAATATCTTATACTTTAGTGATTGATTTTGGTACTGGTCCACGTTTGTTTATTGTCAATATTAGTGATAGAAATTGTGTTTATAAACTTTTTCATGTGTATATAAAGTGTATTTATATAAGAGATGATATGTTGCTCATATGTAAAATAGTTTAAATTAATTATTAATTATTTAATTATTTTTTATAAAAAATTGCAATTAACAAATTCCAATAAACATTCAATATTTATTGATTTTCTTTAGGTATTAATTAAATTTTATCTCGATTGTTTTACTAAATTAAAAAATTATTTTTATACATGTGATTACATATAATAATATTCAAAACTGAGTATTTATTTAAATCTTTAAATTTGATTGAATTCTTACTTTACCAACCGTATTTATAACATCACTTCAGTCGTTTTATTAGTTTATGTATATTGTTTATTTGCATGCAAAATCAAAGTTAGTTTTATATTATACCAAAGTATAGTTTCTAACGCAATTACATAAACACACGGACACATTTTTTAAATATATTTACATCAATAACACATTAGTTATTTACATCAGTAAAATATTTGGTCGCCACATCTAAAAATCAGGTGATTGTTAGGGAAAAATACCGTAACGCTATGGAACACTCTTATTGTTTGGTCATCTGTATTCATCCACGTTTTTCAGAGGGATTCGAATAGATCGTGACACTCCAAATCCATTACACAAGATCCACACGGACATGACATACATCTGTTAAGAGGCTGCTTCGCCGCAGCTTTTGCCAAGGACACGGAAGATTTCTTCGTCGCCTCGCCTCTTATTCCGATATAAGTCTTAAATCGCTTGTAGAAAATTCACAGAACAATCAAAAATTTTCCAGGAAATGGACCGTGTTGATATAAAAAAAACAATAATAACCCTTGAAATTATCCTGTTTCGAAGATACACCAAAGTATTTAATTAATAAAATATGATTCCAGGGAAACATTTTGGTCTTGTACTCTCTGTGGATATGAATATTATTACTTACCTTCATTATGAAAACTCAATTTTATGTCATAAAAAATCTTACTGCTTAGTTATTTTACTAAGATTATGTGAGCAGACTTTCTCTGTTAGCAGTTAACCCCATGTTGGCGATTCTATGACTTATACTCTTTTCTACTAGCAGCCTAGAAATAACAACTGTATGTCCCTCTTTAGTCAGAAATTACGATAGTGCAAATTTCCTATTGATATTTAGTCTAGCATCTCTAGTTTATTTATTTGAGTTATTTGCACATAACCAGGCTTGTAAATTAACTACCATTGCGTTAGCTATTGAAAACAAACAAATTTGCATAACAAAGATAGGATTGACGATGTAAAAAGGTGATATTGTGAAAAATTAACTTAAATGCTAGTTAAATGTTCAAAGAATAAGAGTCGAACGTTACAAAACCAGTAAACATTTATTTACATATCGAGTACACTAAATTTATTATAGACATACACCTGATGAAATTAACTGAAGGGTAAATCATTACGTTGCCTAATCTAAAATAGAAAATTAACGGCGTTGCATTAATACTAGTCACACACACATTTACACACACATATCCATACAGTAGGTATGCATGAAGGTGATTATGTTAAAAGAACGTGATCCAAATATGCTTTTTCAGCCTGTGTTTGAAGGAAGCTAGTTTTATCTATTACCAAACACAAATGCCATTTCAATTATATAAATTATTTAGTAATTTACTCGCTATGCTGGACAATGGGTTCCTTATCAAACTTTTAAAATATATTTCAGTGTTTAATACGAGTATACATGGGCATTAAGTATAAGTATCCTTCGCGTGATATCTTCATTCTTAGATAACATGCCACAACGGACCGTCATGTGGTACAGCCTCTTGGGAAATATTTTAGCGTCCTTGACGTTTTCGTCCAACATGCAGCTTACGTTAATATTATAAAGCAAGCCAAAAATATGGAGGTCTAACCGGTTAAGTATTCTAGGTATAGAGTTTTGCGTGAAGGATTAGTCTCACGTGCCATTTTTATTTTTATTTTCTCGTCACTAATATTTTTTCAAGTGGGAACACAAGGCAGAAAGGATAGCCCAATTAATTAACTAGTTTTATTTTTATACCTAATATTTACACTACTCGTAAAGTTTAAACATTTTAATTGTCTGCCTACATTTTAATCACTCTTTCAATAAGTCCACAGTGTCTCCCCACTGGAGCTTGGCTTGACAGTGACTCTATCTACTCGCACCTGTGTCACAAAACACTGCCTCGCACTACACACTCGTCCACCGCACACACAGCACCCGGATTCTTCTGTCCCCGATGCACCAGTCTTCACACACGAAGTCCGCAGCTCGCCAACCGCCATCGCTCACCAAGAGTTCAATCGCGCTGTTCACTTCACTGCCCTCGCAGGCCAGTCTCTCATTTTATATACCCTCCAAGTCCTGCCCTGGAAAGGTCTCGTAGCCATTAGAAGTGTCGCGTCATCAGAATCCCTGACTTAACACTCGAAGCTCCAAGAACAATGGTATTCTAGTTACGCCACTTCGACCCATATGGGGTTCTGGGAGTGTGCCGAACCCTCGAGAATTCTCCGG